>NC_069502.1:173627584-173852584 GCF_027579735.1 Bombina bombina | reverse complement strand
GTCTTATGACCGCTGCTCCTTAACTGGTTCGCTGCCTCTGAGGCTGCGGTCTGCAATCCTCCCCGATCCTATACGATCGGGTTGATTGACACCTCCTGCTACTGGCCGATTGGCCGCGATTCTGCAGGGGGCGGCATTGCACAAGCAGTTAACAGAACTGCTTGTGCAATGTTAAATGCCGACAGCGTATGCTGTCGGCATTCAGCGATGTCTGTCCAACAAGATACTCTACAGCGTATCATGTCAGACAGACATTGATAAATCGGCCCCGATATCTGAATGACTAAAGTTTTTAATTTTAAATTCAAAGTCCCTTTTAACAATTATTTATTGCAACGTTCAGTCAATAAATAAATTATGCTGATTAAGTTTTACATTTAATGCCCTTCCTAGGTTTTTGGTGATATCTCAGTCAGCTGGTGCTAGTTCTAGGAATAACATTCCTATCTTGTTTGGTTTCAGAGAAAATATAGGAAGTGTGAGGCTTCTGAAATGCTGACAAAACAAGGTGTGGTTTTTGCTTTCAGAGAGGTAGTTTCTGTTCCAAGGTTAAGCGAGGTATTTCTGATTCATCCAGATTTACTGTGTAACTACAACCTGAACTGAACCAAAATTACCTATTTATTTTAATATCAGGGGTGGAAAAATCCAGAAATCCATCTGGCTGTGCTTTAAAAATGTAATCAGTGCTTAGAAGTAATTTATCTATCAGCTTCTCACAACCTTCGTTTGCTTTGGGACTCCCCTGTCAGACTTTCAGTAACACTCCAAGATCGAGTGGCATAAAGATTAAAAAAAATATATATACTCTAATATGCACTGTTTCTTCCAAAGCAGCAATGCACTACTTAAAGGGATACTGAACCCGAATCTTTTCGTTCATGTTTCAGATAGAGCATGCAATTTTAAGCAACTTTCTAAATTTACTCCTATTATCATTTTTTCTTCGTTCTTTTGGTATCTTTATTTTAAAAAGCAGGAATGTAAACATATGAGCTGCCCCATTTTATGTTCAGCACCCTGGATAGCGCTTGCTGATTGGTGGCTACATT
This sequence comes from Bombina bombina, assembly GCF_027579735.1. Taxonomy (NCBI): domain Eukaryota; kingdom Metazoa; phylum Chordata; class Amphibia; order Anura; family Bombinatoridae; genus Bombina; species Bombina bombina. Next base: position 173,851,532 of record NC_069502.1, on the reverse strand, counting down.
TGGCAACCAATCAGCAAGCACTACCCAGATGCTAAACCAAAGAAAGGCCAGATGTAAGCTTACATTCCTGCTTTTTCAAATAAAGATACCAAGAGAACGCAGAAAAATTGATAATGGGAGTAAATTAGAACGTTGCTTAAAATTGCAAGCTTTATCTAAATCATGAAAGAAAAAAAAATGGGTTCAGTATCCCTTTAAGATGAATATATTTGGTGAGGGAAGAGTCATAAGTGTGGAGCCACCAATCAGCAGCAAGCACCCAATAGTGCATTGCTACTTATAGCCCTATCTAAGTATGCTTGACATCAAAAGATTACAAGAGAACAGTCATTTTTAAAAATATATAAATAATACACTGTCACTTTAATGCTTTCACTTAAAGGCACTTTTGTAAACAAAAAATAGAATGTGTCATGCATATGAAACACCGCCAATCAAGCACTTTAAAAAATTTTCATGAAAAAGTTAGTTTGGCGATCACATTTAACAACTTTAACTCATACTGTCGTATTACTGTTCATTGGCTGATAGGGACAGACCCGAAGCTCTACTGGTAACAAGATGCCTCCTCCAAAAATGAAGAAAAGTGTTTTTGTCCCCCCCCCCCCCCAAAGTGATAGAAATAATTTTGAATTCATATCAACAATGATATAATTTATCTAAACAGTATAGCCCATCCATGAATTATGACTGTGCATCCAAATTCAGTCTTTCTTATGGGCCTTATCAGGATAGATAAAGGATACACTATTTATTGAACATTTAAATCTGATAGCAAAATGGTTAAAATGCTGTGCAATTACTCTCCTGTAATATTAGCAAGCTGTAAACTTAGTCATTATGTTTCTTACTATATACATAATTCTGATATAATCTGCAAATGACAAGACACAAACATATCTGTTGGGGTGATAATGTAGAGAACACATAACAGGGTCCTCAGTACTGCAAAACAACCTGCAGGGTGCAGGGAATTATGGTCAAATGACAGTATATTTAAATAAACAAAGCCTCCAGAAAACAGTACAACCTAGTTAACATTACATGTATTACAGTTGCATAAACTATATGCCATTCACTAACAATTTACTTAGAATAGGGGAGAAACCTTGCAGAGCGCATGTCTTTCTTGCCTACCGTATTTGTAGAGTATAAACAGACCCTAAATGGAGCAAAATATAAAACAGAACATATAGGGGGAAATAGTTAGAATCACTGTCACCTTAGTAATATTTGCAATAGGGACTTCCGTGGGAGTAGCGTCAAGGAACAGCGCGCGCTCTAAGCTCTGTTGTTTGTAGAGCTGTATACCAACCAACCCCAGCTACAGATCCCTATTGTCGGGGGAAAGAGAACCCCGCCCGGGGTTCTTTTGGGATCTTTATTTTAAAAAGCAGGAATGTATGCATACAAGTCGCCCCATTTTATGTTCAGCACCCTGGATAGCGCTTGCTGATTGATGGCTGCATTTGGCCACCAATCAGCAAGCACTACCTAGATGCTGAACCAAAGATGGGCCAGATGTAAGCTTACATTCCTGCTTTTTCAAATAAAGATAGCAAGAGAACGCGGAAAAATTGATAATAGGAGTAAATTAGAAAGTTGCTTAAAATTGCAAGCGCTATCTAAATCAAGAAAGAAAAAAAAATTAGGTTCAGTATCCCTTTAAGATTAATATATCTGGTAAGGGAAGAGTCATAAGTGTGGAGCCACCAATCAGCAGCAAGCACCCTAAATGGGTGAGATCTGCGGAATCACTAAGGTGCACATAATTACACATATTACGCATATGTTTTGATGTATTTATTTTTCTTCTCTTATTTGCTGCACAACACTATCCACTTTACACGGTATTGAGCACACACGAGTTTGAAATTCACTGACTCACTTTTCTTTTTTTTTTTTTCTTGCCACTGACCACGGGTAGACCAGCGAGAGACATATATATATATATTTATATATGCACACTTCCCCATTTTGTCACGTTAGTTAGGTTTTTTATATAACTTATGGAAAAGTATATCACGAACACTAAAACCAGATCTGAAAAAAGATAAAAAGAGTAAAATGGTACATGATACAGGCCCAGAAGCCTCTTTAAAAATTCAACCACACTTGCCAACCAGCCCAGAAAAACAATTGACACATAATCAACTTTCTGAATTATTGTTACCACAATTTCATTCAGTGAAAAAAGAGATAGTCGGACTCTCACTTGAGATTAAACAATTTTCAAAAAGGATAATAGGTGGAATTGAGGGTCTCTGATTTAGAGGATAGATATAATGTACAAGAAGAGAATAATGTAAATTGTTATGACAGAATTAGAACCTTACAAGCTAAAATCGATGATCTTGAAGACAGATCGCGCCGCAATAATATCAGGATTGTAGGTTTTCCTGAGGGTCCAGAATTTATGGATTTATTAACATTTGGGGCAAGTACATTACCTCAATTATTGGGGTTACAGGCACCAACAGATAAACTACAGGTGGAAAGAGCAAATAGAACAGGGAATAGTAGGAAATACTCAGATGGGAATACCGGGGATGGTCATAATAAAATATTTAAACTTCCAGGATAAAATTAATTTTAATGAGGCAGTACAGGAAAAAACAATCAGTAATGATAGGCACAAAACAAATTCACATTTTTCAACATTTTTCTGCAGATACATCGGCAAAAAGAAAAGCGATGGCACCATTCTGCATGGGCTTAATAAAAGCAGGGGTTAAAGCTAGCTTAAGATACCCCGCCAAAATAACAATAGTCGATGCAGAGGGTCTCATCACTTTGAATACCACAGAGGAGGCTGATTTCTTCTGTGCAAGAAAAGAATATTAAGGTGTACAGTAGATAAAGATACAGACATTTTAGAGTGCCACTTCATAAAATAGGTATGCAACCAAAATGGAAATAGTTAGTACGATAATGTACAGTTTTTTTCTTTTCTTACTTCTTTTTTTATTTTATGAAGTTATGCCTGATAGCAGAGAGGCTAAAGGGGAAATATTCTTGGTAGAGTATGCTACCGGGCGGGTAGAGATCATACCAAAATATAGCTTTGTAGTAGGGTTTTGGGAGAGTTTGTTCTTGATTTTCACTTTTTTTTTTTTTCTCCTGAAACAAAACACTGGCCTCTCCTTACCCCTAGAAACTCAGATAAGGAAGATTTTTGGGCTATTTTTAACTAGTGTTATTTTAATAAAATGCAGTCAACTCTCAATTTAGTTTCATGGAATGTGGGAGGAATCACATCCCCCTTTAAATGAAAACATATATTTAAAATGCTTAAACTTCATAGTCCAGACATTATTTTCTTACAGGAATTACACCTGAAAGAAATAGAAATCCCTAAATTGAAAGCTAACTGGATCTCTGAAATTATAGCGACCCCTTGTAATATAAGAAAATGGGGAGTAGCTATATTGTTCAGTAATAAAATTACTCATAATATTATAAAACAAGAATTAGATCCGGCAGACAGATATATAATAATTTAAGTTGAAATTGATAAGATTTGGTTGTTCTGTAATATATGGCCCAAACAAATTGGATATTGAGTTCTGGACAAAAATTAAAAACAGATTAGTTCCTTATTTGGGCCAGAATTTAATTCTGGGAGGTGACTTTAATTTGACTATGTATCCAGAGATGGATAGGTTCCGACTAAAACAAAAACATGCATATCAGAGGGAGGCAAAACTCCTGAAAGAATTTGGTAAGATGCTTAAAGGGACACTGAACCCAATTGTTTTCTTTTGTGATTCAGATAGAGCATGCAATTTTACAAACAACTTTATAATTTACTCCTGTTATCAATTTTTCTTCGTTCTCTTGCTTTCTTTATTTGAAAAAGAAGGCATCTAAGCTATTTTATTTGGTTCAGAACCATGGAAAGCACTTGTTTATTGGTAGGTGAATTTACCCACCAATCGGCAAGAACAACACAGTGTGTTCACCAAAAATGGGCCGTCATCTAAACTTACATTCTTGCATTTCAAATAAAGATACCAAGAGAATGAAAAGAATTTGATAATAGGAGTAAATTAGAAAGTTGCTTAAAATTGCATGCTCTATCTGAATTACGATAGAATTTTTTTTGGGTTCAGTGTCTCTTTAATCCCTTAATGACCGGACCATTTTTCAATTTTCTTACCCTTAATGACAATGGCTATTTTTAAATTTCTGCAGTGTTTGTGTTTAGCTGTAATTTTCCTCGTACTCATTTACTGTACCCACACATATTATATACCGTTTTTCTCGCCATTAAATGGACTTTCTAAAGATACCATTATTTTCATCATATCTTATAATTTACTATACAACAAAATACAAAATATGAGGAAAAAATGAAAAAAAACACACTTTTTCTAACTTTGACCCCCAAAATCTGTTACACATCTACAACCACCAAAAAACACCCATTCTAAATAGTTTCTAAATGTTGTCCTGAGTTTAGAAATACCCAATGTTTATATGTTCTTTCCTTTTTTTGCAAGTTATAGGGCAAAAAATACAAGTAGCACTTTGCTATTTCCAAACCACTTTTTTCAAAATTAGCGCTAGTTACATTGGAACACTGATATCTTTCAGGAATCCCTGAATATCCTTTGACATGTATATATTTTTATTTAGAAGACATCCCAAAGTATTGATCTAGGCCCATTTTGGTATATTTCATGCCACCATTTCACCGCCAAATGCGATCAAATAAAAAAAATTGTTCACAAATTTTTTCACAAACTTTAGATTTCTTGCTGAATTTATTTACAAACGACTTGTGCAATTATGGCATAAATGGTTGTAAATGCTTCTCTGGGATCCCGTTTGTTCAGAAATAGCAGACATTTTGGCGTTGCTTTTTGGTAATTAGAAGGCCGCTAAATGCCGCTGCACACCACATGTGTATTATGCCCAGCAGTGAAGGGGTTAACTAGGGGGCTTGTAGGGAGCTTTTAGGTTTAATTTGAGCTTTAGTGTAGTGTAGTAGACAACCCAAATTATTGATCTAGGCCCATTTTGGTATATTTCATGCCACCATTTCACCGCCAAATACGATCAAATAAAAAAAAACAACTTAAATTTTTCACAATTTTAGGTTTCTCACTGAAATTATTTACAAACAGCTTGTGCAATTATGGCACAAATGGTTGTAAATGCTTCTCTGGGATCCCCTTTGTTCAGAAATAGCAGACATATATGGCTTTGGCGTTGCTTTTTTGTAATAATAAGGCTGTTAAATGCTGCTGCGCACCACACTTGTAATATGCCCAGCAGTTAAGGGGTTAATTAGGTAGCTTGTAGGGTTAATTTTTAGCTTTAGTGTAGAGATCAGCCTCCCACCTGACACATCCCACCCCCTGATCCCCCCCTGACCTCCCTCAAACAGCTCTCTTCCCTCCCCCACCTCACAATTGTCACCGCCATCTTAAGTACTGGCAGAAAGTCTGCCAGTACTGAAATAAAAAAATATATATATTTTTTCATACAGTCTGCAGTCTGCATCCCCCTTACCCCACAACCTCACTGATCCCCCCCCATACATCTCTCTAACCCTCCCCCTCTACCTATTTTCCGCCATCTTGGGTACTGGCAGCTGTCTGCCAGTACCCAATTTGCACCCCAAAATAGCTTTTTTAAATTTTTTTATATGAAATTTTTTTCTGTAGTGTAGCTGGCCCCCCCCTAAATAATCTACATCCCTCACCCTCCCAGATCCCTTACTAAACAGTGGACATCTGCATCGGTTATTTTTTTTCCTTCCGTGCATATTTTGCGTGCGTGCGCACAACCACCCCCTGCCCCCCCGGCCGCAACCGCAGAAATTAAAATAGCTCGGGATTAAAGAAATAAGGAGCCTATGGCCTAACAGTCCTCCCAGAAGCTGCTCCCACCCACCAACGAATGTGTGATCGTCATAGGCCTATGCAGAGAGGGCCACAGAGTGGCCCTTTCTGCATCGGTGGTTAAAATAAGGGAGCGCTTCTAACAACAGAGGACGTACCAGGTACGTCAATTGTCATTAAGGGGAGTTTTTTCTATGAGGTATCTGGTACGTCCTCTGTCATTAAGGGGTTAATCTAAAGGATATATGGCGACTACAAAATACAGACATACGCAGTTTTTCTTGTGAATCGAAATCACAGAAATTTTTCGAGGATAGATATGTTCTTGATAGATGACAAGCTGTTGGCCTTGGATATTGAAACACAAATTGCAGAGATAATACTATCAGATCACACAATTATTAGTATGCAAATTAAAACATTACCCAATACAGGTGGCCCTCGTTTTACAACGGTTCAATTTACACCGTTTCAGAATAACAACCTTTTTTTCCAGTCATGCATTGAGAAGCAGTGCATTTATTAAAATAGCCAGTAGGTGGAGCTGCCCGCTTGTGTTGCAGCAAAGCCAAGCAAGCTGAAATTAATCAGTTTAACCAGACCTGAGCTATCAAGCAGATTTCAAAGGAACAAGATCTTCCTGTCTATAAATCAGTCCAGATTGGAATGCATAGAAAGAACTGTTTGCTGAAAAATGCAAGTGAAGTCTGTGTTGTGTGATTATTTTATGAGGTTTATAATGCTGTTTAGCAAATGTTTTTGTTCATTTAACTTAGTTTAATTATATATTCTGTGTTGTGTGATTATTTTATTAGGTTTATAATGCTGTTTAGCATTTAAAGTCTTAATTTCAAAGCTTTAAAAATAATGTATTAGGTGTTACTTATGACAATTTTGAGAGGGGCCTGGAACCTATCTCCCTCACTTCCCATTGACTTACATTATAAACTGGGTTTCAATTTACAACGGTTTCGATTTACAACCATTCCTTCTGGAACCTAACCCCGGCGTAAACTGAGGGCTACCTGTATAGGGAAAAATGTTAATACATTCCACTTTCCAAGCTATTTGATAAACAATAAGAGGTTCTCAAATTGGCTGTGTGAAAGATGGAAAGAATACTATCGACTAAAATAAAGCATATGTTAATAAAACAGAAACTTTCTAGGAGGCGGGTAAAGCTGTTCTTAGAGGCGAAATTAAAGCCTTTATGATAAAAATGAAAAAGAAAAGCAAAAATAGAGAGAATCAACTTAGGAATAGATATAGCAGATATTTAAATAAACCAAATGTAATTACATGGAAGAGACGTTCTGGCAAAAAAATCAAGCTACCTAAAATATCCGTAGAATCTGTACAACAAATTAACTTACCTATTACAGAAGAGGAGGAAAAAGCTTAACCAGATGGCCTCACAGCTGCATTTTATAAAATCTCTAAAGATGATATCGTAGGAATATTAACAAATTTATTTAATGGCTATTATATTCAAAATGAAATGAATTCACCATATTTTGTGGATTCGACAATAACATTAATTCATAAAAAGGTAAGCCCCCAGAAGATATGGGATCATATCGTCCCATATCTTTACTGAATAACGACTATAAGATTTTTATGTCAATCTTAGCCAATAGACTGAAGAAAGTGATAGGTGATCTGATTCATGAAGACCAATCAGGTTTTATGCCAGGCAGAAATTCAGTACGTAACACGCAAAGGGTACTATTAACTTTAGAATATTATTTTAATAAATTACAAAATTCAAATAAAACTAGGAAATCTGATCTAGCTTTTTTAACAATCGATGCTGAAAAAGCATTTGATTCTATCATTTGGGATCATATGTTCACAATAATTTTGGCTTTACAGGCTTTTTGGTTAAATTCCTAAAAAGTATTTATGATAAACCCTGTTCTCAACTTTTAGTCAACGTGGAACTATCACAATATTTTATGCTGCATAGGGGGACAAGACAAGGGTGCCCATTGTCACCCTTGCTGATCAATATAGCGCTGAAACCTCTAGCTGTCAGTTTAAGGCAGGATGTAAATGGGATCAAGATGGGGAATTGAAATCTGGTTATTTCTTTGTACGCAGATGATATTATATTATTTCTTCATGATACAAATACAAATATTCCAAAGTGTTTAGAAATAATTTGCTGTTACAGTAAATTTTCAGGATACAAAATCAACTTGAAAAAATCTGAGATATTGTGGATAAATAAAACATCTAAGAGCTTTTTAAAACACTCATTCAAAGAAGTAGAACACATAAACTACCTAGGAATTAGTTTAGGGAAAATCCCAAGGATTGGTATCGGCTCAACTATGATCAATTGTTTGTCAATCTATTTAAGGACATGAATAGATGGAATATCTACAACCTCTCCATATCGGCCAAGATTATGTTGATAAAAACAATCTTTTTTCCTCAGTTAATGTTTGTACTTCAAAACTTGCCCCTGCTTATTCCAAAGAAAGATATACATAGATATAATAGGTCAAGCACTGCGTTTATTTGGGGCAAAAAAAACATTCTTTGTCAACAGAGAAACTTACACAACTTAAAAAATATGCTGGATTTTCGCTCCCTAATATACAATACTATAATTGGGTCACATTGGCCAAATTTGGGGTAGATTGGCTAACGGAAGCTAACTATGTTACGTACTATGAGATGGAAACAGGTTTAGTAACGCTGTTTAATTTAAAAGCCATACTTCACTGTCCATAGAATAAGCTGCCAAGTAATATTAGTAAGTTATCCACATTTGCTAATATAATATTAGCATGGCAGAAATACTCTAACTTATTGTGATCTCAATATCTTCCTATTGTAGGCATATCTGACTTTATACCAGGTATAGAAAATGAAGTATTTAGGGAATGGCGGGTTAGAGGACTGATATATTTGTCACAGTTGAAACAAGAGGGAATGAGATCAATTCAAACTTTTGAAGAATTAGCTCATAAATATATGCTTTCAGCAAAAAAATTCTATGCATACCTCCAGGTCCGAAACTATTTTTCACATTTATCGTCTCTATTTGGATTTGACTGGACAAACCGGGAATAGATTCAGGTATTAAACTATATTAAGCAGGCAAGCTATCAATTTCATATTGGTATAAAAATGTATTCATAATATTAGGAGCAAAACGTATAAATAAACTTAAGGATAATATGGTTAAATATTTCCCGACAATTCAAACTCAAGTCTTGCTAAAGCGCATAAATCTCACAGATACGGCATTGTCACTAATCAGCTGGAGAGAGTCGCAACTAAAGTTAATTAATAATTACTATCTAACACCACAAAGAAAGAGTAAATGGTCAAAATAAAAGCAATTGGGCAATTGTTTTAAATGTAATATGGAGAAAGCAGACTTGCTGTACTGTCTGTGGTTATGTCTGAAAATCAGACAATATTGGGAGAAAATCAACTTTTGGTTGAATAAATAGCTACATGGCAAATTCCTGATCACGCCACAACATAATTTCTCTTGTAAGGTGTATCCAGTCCACGGATTCATCCATTACTTGTGGGATATTCTCCTTCCCAACAGGAAGCTGCAAGAGGATCACCCACAGCAGAGCTGTCTATATGGCTCCTCCCCTAACTGCCACTCCCAGTCATTCTCTTGCAGCTCTCGACAAGGGAAGTAGCTAGAGAGATGTGGTACATTAATGTAGTTTATCTTCAATCAAAAGTTTATTATTTTCAAATGGTACCGGAGTTGTACTATTTTAGCCTCAGGCAGATAGTTGAAGAAGAGTCTGCCTGAGGTTTTTGATGATCCTTAGCGGTTTGTAACTAAGATCCACTGCTGTTCTCACAGCAGAGATGGGTAACTTCAGCTGGGGGAATAGCGTGCAGGGTTACCTGCTCTGAGGTATGTGCAGTTTTAAATTTTTCTAGAGAGATAAGCTAGAAAATACTGACAGTGCCTGATTTATTTAAGGTAAGCCTGATTACAGTGATTTAATAACGACTGGTATCATGCTTGCTGTAAAGGGTAATATTTTTGTTATTTACTCTAATTTCTGAATAGATATAACGTTTGCTTGATGTATATAAACGTTTATTTCATATTGGTGATAAAACTTTATTCTAGGGCCCAGTTTTTCCACATGGCTGACTAGATTTTGCCTAGGGATAGTTTTTTAAGGCCCTCTCACTGTGAGTACAGGTTGGGAGGGGCCTATTTTTGCGCCTAAATTGCGCAGTAGTTTTTGCAGCTTGAGACATCCAGCTTCCCTGAAGGAGTCCCCTGAACATATAGGACCTCTCTAAAGGGTTTTTGTGCCTTCCAAAGTCGTTGTATGGGCAGGTAGGAGCCACAGTAGAGCTGTGGCAGTTGGTTGTGACTGTTTAAAAAACGTTTATATCATTTTTTTGATCCGGTTTTGAAACTAAGGGGTTAATCATCCATTTGCAAGTGGGTGCAATGCTATTTCAGTCTATTATACACACTGTAAAAATTTCGTAAAACTTACTGCTTTTTTCACTGTTTTGCAGTTTCTGTGATTGTTTTTTTCTCTTAAAGGCACAGTAACGTTTTTATTTTTTGCTTGTTCACAGTTATTAAAGTGTTTTCCAAGCTTGCTGGTCTCATTACTAGTCTGTTTAAACATGTCTGACATAGAGGAAACTCATTGTTCATTATGTTTAGAAGCCATTGTGGAACCCCCTCTTAGAATGTGTACCAAATGCACTGATTTTACTATAGATTACAAAGACCATATTCTGGCTTTAAAAAATTTATCACCAGAAGAAATTGACAAGGAGGAAGTTATGCCGTCTAACTCTCCCCACGTGTCAGAACCTATAAATCCCGCTCAGGGGACGCCAAGTACATCTTGCGCGCCCATTGCGTATACCTTGCAAGACATGGCGGCAGTTATGAATCATACCCTTACAGAGGTATTATCTAAACTGCCAGGATTGCAAGGAAAGCGAGACAGCTCTGGGACTAGAATAAATACAGAGCTCTCTGACGCTTTAGTGGCTATGTCTGAAACTGAAGCAGGGTAGCTTCAATCTGTGGGTGATTTTTCTGATTCAGGGAAGATACTTCAACCTGATTCTGATATGTCTACATTTAAATTTAAGCTTGAGCACCTCCGCATATTGCTCAGGGAGGTCTTAGCAACTCTGGACGACTGTGACGCTCTTGTAGTCCCAGAGAAATTATGTAGATTGGATAAATACTATGCAGTACCTAATTACACTGATGTTTTTCCAATCCCTAAGAGGGTTTCTGAAATTATTACTAAGGAATGGGATAGACCAGGTGTACAGTTCTCTCCCCCTCCTGTTTATAAAAAGATGTTTCCTATAGACGCCGCTACACGGGACTTGTGGCAGACGGTCCCTAAGGTGGAGGGAGCAGTTTCTACTGTAGCTAAGCGTACCACTATCCCTGTCGAGTACAGTTGTGCTTTTCTAGATCCAATGGATAAAAAATTAGAGGGTTACCTTAAGAAAATTTTTATTCAACTAGGTTTTGTTCTCCAGCCTCTTGCATGCATTGCCCCAGTCACTGCTGCTGCGGCTTTCTGGTTTGAGTCTCTAGAGGAGGCTCTACAGGTTGAAACCCCGATGGAAGATATTATTGACAAGCTTAGGGCCCTTAAGCTAGCCAATTCATTTGTTTCTGACGCCGTTGTTCATTTAACCAAACTAACGGCTAAAAATTCAGGTTTTGCTATTCAGGGGCGTAGGGCGCTATGGCTTAAATCCTGGTCAGCTGACGTGACTTCAAAGTCTAAACTTCTCAACATTCCCTATTCGGGCCTGGAGATAATTTCTGACATCACTGGAGGAAAAGATCACGCCCTTCCTCAAGACAGGTCCAACAAATTAAGGACCAAACAGTCTAGTTTTCGGCCCTTTCGAAACTTCAAGAGTGGCGCAGCTTCAACTTCCTCTAACACAAAGCAAGAGGGAACTTTTGCCCAGTCTAAGCCGGTCTGGAGACCTAACCAGGCTTGGAACAAGGGGAAACAGGCCAAAAAGCTTGCTGCTGCCTCTAAGACAGCATGAAGGAGCAGCCCCTGATCCGGAAACGGATCTAGTAGGGGGCAGACTCTCTTCGCCCAGGCTTGGGCAAGAGATGTCCAGGATCCCTGGGCATTGGAAATTGTGTCCAAGGGTTATCTTCTGGAATTCAAAACCTCTCCCCCAAAAGGGAGATTTCATCTCTCACATTTATCTGCAAACCAGATAAAGAGAGAGGCGTTCTTACATTGTGTTCGAGACCTCCTAGTTATGGGAGTGATCCACCCAGTTCCAAAGGAATAACAGGGGCAGGGCTTTTATTCAAATCTGTTTGTGGTTCCCAAGAAAGAGGGAACATTCAGACCAATCTTAGATCTCAAGATCTTAAACAAATTTCTCAGAGTCCCATCCTTCAAGATGGAGACTATTCGAACCATCCTTCCTATGATCCAGGAGGGTCAATATATGACTACCGTAGACTTAAAGGATGCTTATCTTCACATCGCGATACACAAAGATCATCATTGTTTTCTCATGTTTGCCTTTCTAGACAGGCACTACCAGTTTGTGGCCCTTCCCTTCGGGTTGGCCACGGCACCAAGAATCTTTACGAAGGTTCTAGGGTCCCTCCTAGCGGTCCTAAGGCCGCGGGGTATAGCAGTAGCCCCTTACTTAGACGACATTCTAATACAGACGACGACTTTTCAAATCGCAAGGTCCCATACGGACATTGTTCTGGCATTTCTAAGGTCCCATGGGTGGAAGATGAACGAAGAAAAGAGTTCTCTATCACCTCTAACAAGAGTTTCATTCCTAGGGACTCTGATAGATTCGGTAGAAATGAAGATTTACCCAACGAAGGCCAGATTGTCAAAACTTCTAGACTCTTGCCGTGTTCTTTATTCCACTTCTCGTCCTTCAGTGGCTCAGTGTATGGAAGTAATCGGGTTAATGGTAGCGGCTATGGACATAGTACTGTTTGCCCGCCTACATCTCAGGCCGCTGCAACTTTGCATTCCATAGATATCAAGCGGTTGTCTTGGAAAGTTCTGTTTTTGGTAGCTATCTCCTCAGCTCAACGAGTTTCGGAGTTATCGGCTTTACAATGTGATTCTCCTTATCTCATTTTCCATGCTGATAAGGTAGTGTTGCGTACCAAACCTGGGTTTCTTCCTAAGGTGGTATCTAATAAGAATATCAATCAGGAGATTGTTGTTCCTTCACTATGTCCTATTCCTTCTTCAAAGAAGGAACGTCTTTTACACAATCTTGATGTGGTCCGTGCTTTAAAATTCTATTTACAAGCCACTAAAGATTTTCGTCAAACATCTGCTTTGTTTGTAGTTTACTCTGGACAGAGGAGAGGCCAAAAAGCTTCGGCAACTTCTCTTTCTTTTTGGTTAAGAAGCTTAATTCGCTTTGCTTACGAGACTGCTGGCCAGCAGCCTCCTGAGAGAATTACAGCTCATTCCACTAGAGCAGTAGCTTCCACATGGGCTTTTAAAAATGAGGCTTCTGTTGAACAGATTTGTAAGGCGGCGACTTGGTCTTCGCTTCATACCTTTTCTAAATTCTACAAATTTGATACTTTTGCTTCTTCGGAGGCTGTTTTTGGGAGAAAGGTCTTACAGGCAGTGGTTCCCTCCGTTTAAGCGCCTGCCTTGTCCCTCCCTTCATCCGTGTCCTATAGCTTTGGTATTGGTATCCCACAATGGATGAATCCGTGGACTGGATACACCTTACAAGAGAAAACTAAATTTATGCTTACCTGATAAATTTATTTCTCTTGTGGTGTATCCAGTCCACGGCCCGCCCTGTCATTTTAAGGCAGGTGTTATTTATTTTTTAAACTACAGTCACCACTGCACCCTATAGTTTCTCCTTTTTCTTGCTTGTCTTCGGTCGAATGACTGGGAGTGGCAGTTAGGGGAGGAGCTATATAGACAGCTCTGCTGTGGGTGATCCTCTTGCAGCTTCCTGTTGGGAAGGAGAATATCCCACAAGTAATGGATGAATCAGTGGACTGGATACACCACAAGAGAAATAAATTTATCAGGTAAGCATACATTTATTTATTTTTTATTTAGTGACAGCACAGAATTTGGAGAGCATCTTTTGATAAATTTGGACATTTTGGCGGCATGCAGCTTAATATGTAAGAGATGGAAATCCCCTGATGCCCCTAGTCTGGCTGAATTTTCTAATATAATGAAACTTCAAATGACCATTGAATTACAAGATCTAAAGTCAACTTCTGAAAAGCTATTTAGAATTTTTTTTTCTAAATGGAGGACAATCATTCTTTCCTGGCCTTTGCCAATACAGCTACAATTAATTTCCCCTTTAAAAAAATAATTATTCTTTTTATCACTAATAGTAGAAGAGTTTCTCCTACAACAATGGTTACATACTGTGGCGCCTGAGGTGGACGGAGCTAGTCCTGACCATACAGAGGGTAATTTCTGAAATAGCAGGAGGCATGGCCAGTGTTGGAGATATCTTTTTTTTCTTTTTTTTTTTTCTCTCCCACTCCTTATTAATTGCTAAAAGTATAACTTTTTATTATGTTTAATTGAAAGGTAATATTTCCTTCTTCATTTGTTCATGTGCAAATTATAAAATTGTCCAGTAAAATTATGTAGGTATTAATAGGTCTAAGAAATAACAAATATTGTTTAGTTCGGCTTAGAATAATAATGTACTTAAGCGAAGAGAATATATTTGTTTTTATCTATGCCTTTATTCTGAGTACGTAACTTGACAGATCAAGAAGTATTGATAACTAATGTCAAGGGTTAATAAGCTATGGATAATAACACTGCATATATTATTTGCAATAATATAATATGCTAGAACCATAAGTGGAAGAAATGATATGTGCATATGTAAGACAGACAGGTCGCCATCTGAAAATACGTATTTGCGGGGAATGACGTAACCTATTCTCATTTTTTTTTTAAAATCTACTGTGTCCAAATAAGATAAAATATCTGGTCTGCAGTAGGATGAAAAACATGGATTGTACAAGACTCATTGAAAATGTCAGATTTCAACAAGCAACACAACGGTAGTGCCCTGAAACACAATAAAAAATAAATAAATTATCAACTAGATAGCATAACATCTGAAAATATAAAATGGGCATGTAAGCGTCACAGAGATGCATACTAAAAGGCACAGACACTTATATAGAGCAATAATGAACAGGCTAGTAAGCACTTAAATCAAGGCAGCAATACTCTAATATTCCAAATGGCAGTTATACCAAAAAGTTATTGTACATCAGGGCTTGACAAACTCAGGAGCCAGGTTACCACTGGCTCCTATTTGAGTTATTTTCCAAAGATCTATTTACAAATACCATTGTCTGGCTCCTAAAAATATGTCCGCCTCCTAAATATTCTTACTGGCTCCTAAATTTTAAAAAGATTTGTCTACCCCTGTTATATACACAGCACAGGATTCTTATTAAATAGTGTAAACCTCAGAGATCAGACCAAGGGTCATCCTATAAAGATCTAAATCTCTCACAACTAAGAGTGGAGTATAGACAATACATTTTCTATACTATTGTAAATACTACAGAGCATACATGACTCAATACATCCCTATAAAATTACCATCTGGGGATGTATTAGTAAAAGAGTTCATAGGAATATCGTCTCACTCCAGTCCTTAGAATATGATAGATCCATTAATAAACTGATCTCGACTATAAATGAAAAAACAAAACATAAGACAATGATAGACTTGGAAGTTATATAATACCACTCTATACACTGTAATTGATCATTATAGTATGTTGATGGATTTGACTATATGATCTAAAATCAGATCTCTGATGAAGCACATGTACGCATGCGCGAAAAGCATCAGTTAGTAGTAGCTTTACCATTTTGATGTCTCCAGTGGAGGCTACTCCATTGGAGCACACTCGCACGTGCCCCCCACAGCCCAGAGGAAAGAAAAAAAGCCCAGAGAAAAGAAAAAAAAAAAAAACAGAAAAAAAAATATAATTTTTCAAAAAAAATATATATTTTTTTTTTACCCCCAGAAGAAAAAAAATTTGTTTCTATTTTTTTTTTAATACATTATTATTATTATTTGTTGTGCCCTGCCTGGCCCCCTACTGTTTGAACTGAACATACACATCATCACAGTGACAGTCACACACCCAGCCACTGTACTGCTGTACACTTATCCAGTCCCTAAGCGCACGTGCGATAGAGAATCTATGGCACTGTGTCTGTGCGCATGCTAAATTTGGCTGCTGCGCAGCTCCCAGCCTCCTCATCCCCTTAGACGGCTGATCGCACACTTCAGCCTGTGCGAGGGGTGGGAGGCGTTAAGAGCGAGCCCAGGCAGCAGCCAGTGACACAGGAGAAGAGCCGAGTCTGAGCGTCATCACTAACAGTCACGTGATGACGCTTGAGACGCTCCTCCCAGCTCAACGGCGCGAAATCTCATTGCGGAGATAGTCGTTGAGCTGAGAGGAGCTCAATTTGTGTTGTCTTGTTCTGAGACTCTGAGTGACACTGTCTGCCCGCTCTGGCGATATTTTGAGTCTGACTCTCTGAGATATCAATCATATTATACTACTTATATAAATATTTGGCATTAATTATCCAGCAGCAATTATTATCCATCCCAGGATTCCCATCTCAGTTTCATCTGACTACTGACTTGAGGACTCACTTACAGTTACTTAGTTACTTAGATTAGTTAGCGGCAGCAGGCAGGCTGAGGCCTGAGGGTGAGGCAGGAGGCAGTTAGATAGATAGAGTTAGTTTTTTCTCTGACGCTCACTACAGCAACAGCCAGAAGTTGACCAAGGTGCCAGGGGCAGGCCAGCTACACAGTACAGAGGCCTGCAGTGCAGAGCAGCCATAGACTGAGACAAGACAGAGTAGAGAGGAGTTAAGTAGGACTCAGGGAGAGCCTGGAGACCATATTTAATTAATAATTTTTTAGACTAGACTCTAGACTAGAGATAGAGAGTGGACAGTTTAGAATTTTTTTTTGTAAAACTTATTTAAATTTACTAGTTTAAATAACACAGCCAGCATACTAATTTTAGAGATCTTGAGTACAGTACTGTACAGTATTTTACACAGTCTGGACTGTCACAGAGAGACTGAGAGGCCTGAGCAGCAGAGTAGTTTTAATTACATAATTTACATTTACTAGTTGACCGTTGACGGCTGTCGCGGCTGCTGCTTGTTGTAAATATAATAATACTATAAAAGTTTTTAATTTTTTTCCTAGTTTTTTAAAAAGCAGTTAACTGCTGTAGCCTGCAGATAGGCAGTAAACCTGCATAGATATAGTTATATATTTTATAACAACAAAAATACTTCTTAACTACAAGTTAGATATTTTAGAACAGCAAAACTTTTTACCTACAAGTTATATATTTTAGAACAGCAAATCTTTTTACCTACAAGTTATCTATTTAAGAACAGCAAAAATACTTACCTACAAGTTAGATATTTTAGAACAGCAAAACTACTTACCTACAAGTTAGATATTTTAGAACAGCAAAACTTTTTACCTGCAAGTTATATATTTTAGAACAGCAAAAGTACTTACCTACAAGTTCTATATTTGATATCAGCTGTAAAGCTAATTACCTACAAGTTATATATTCCATAAAAAACGCCAAACGACTGGCCTACTAGTTTTAGACAGTTGACCGTTGACGGCTGTCGCGGCTGTTGCTTGCTATAATTAGAATACTATCAAAGTATTTTAGTTGTTAATTATTTTCATATTTTTTTACAAAGTAGTTAACTGCTGCAGACTGCAGCTAGGCATTAAACCTGCATATAGTTATATATTTTATAACAAGAAAAAAGCTTACCTACAGTTAGATATTTTAGAACAGCAAAACTTTTTACCTCCAAGGTATATATTTTAGAACAGCAAAACTTTTTACCTACAAGTTATCTATTTTTGAACAGCAAAAATACTTACTTACAAGTTAGATATTTTAGAACAGCAAAACTACTTACCTACAAGTTAGATATTTTAGAACAGCAAAACTTTTTACCTGCAAGTTATATATTTTAGAACAGCAAAAGTACTTACCTACAAGTTCTATATTTTATATCAGCTGTAAAGCTAATTACCTACAAGTTATATATTCCATAAAAAACGCCAAACGACTGGCCTACTAGTTTTAGACAGTTGACCGTTGACGGCTGTCGCGGCTGCTGCTTGCTATAATTAGAATACTATCAAAGTATTTTAGTTGTTAATTATTTTCATATTTTTTTTACAAAGTAGTTAACTGCTGCAGACTGCAGATAGGCATTAAACCTGCATATAGTTATATATTTTATAACAAGAAAAAAGCTTACCTACAGTTAGATATTTTAGAACAGAAAAACTTTTTACCTCCAAGGTATATATTTTAGAACAGCAAAACTTTTTACCTACAAGTTATCTATTTTAGAACAGCAAAAATACTTACCTACAAGTTAGATATTTTAGAACAGCAAAACTACTTACCTACAAGTTAGATATTTTAGAACAGCAAAACTTTTTACCTGCAAGTTATATATTTTAGAACAGCAAAAGTACTTACCTACAAGTTCTATATTTGATATCAGCTGTAAAGCTAATTACCTACAAGTTATATATTCCATAAAAAACGCCAAACGACTGGCCTACTAGTTTTAGACAGTTGACCGTTGACGGCTGTCGCGGCTGCTGCTTGCTATAATTAGAATACTATCAAAGTATTTTAGTTGTTAATTATTTTCATATTTTTTTTACAAAGTAGTTAACTGCTGCAGACTGCAGATAGGCATTAAACCTGCATATAGTTATATATTTTATAACAAGAAAAAAGCTTACCTACAGTTAGATATTTTAGAACAGCAAAACTTTTTACCTCCAAGGTATATATTTTAGAACAGCAAAACTTTTTACCTACAAGTTATCTATTTTAGAACAGCAAAAATACTTACCTACAAGTTAGATATTTTAGAACAGCAAAACTACTTACCTACAAGTTAGATATTTTAGAACAGCAAAACTTTTTACCTGCAAGTTATATATTTTAGAACAGCAAAAGTACTTACCTACAAGTTCTATATTTGATATCAGCTGTAAAGCTAATTACCTACAAGTTATATATTCCATAAAAAACGCCAAACGACTGGCCTACTTGTTTTAGACAGTTGACCGTTGACGGCTGTCGCGGCTGCTGCTTGCTATAATTAGAATACTATCAAAGTATTTTAGTTGTTAATTATTTTCATAGTTTTTTACAAAGTAGTTAACTGCTGCAGACTGCAGATAGGCATTAAACCTGCATATAGTTATATATTTTATAACAAGAAAAAAGCTTACCTACAGTTAGATATTTTAGAACAGCAAAACTTTTTACCTCCAAGGTATATATTTTAGAACAGCAAAACTTTTTACCTACAAGTTATCTATTTTAGAACAGCAAAACTACTTACCTACAAGTTAGATATTTTAGAACAGCAAAACTACTTACCTACAAGTTAGATATTTTAGAACAGCAAAACTTTTTACCTGCAAGTTATATATTTTAGAACAGCAAAAGTACTTACCTACAAGTTCTATATTTTATATCAGCTGTAAAGCTAATTACCTACAAGTTATATATTCCATAAAAAACGCCAAACGACTGGCCTACTAGTTTTAGACAGTTGACCGTTGACGGCTGTGGCGGCTGCTGCTTGCTATAATTAGAATACTATCAAAGTATTTTAGTTGTTAATTATTTTCATATTTTTTTTACAAAGTAGTTAACTGCTGCAGACTGCAGATAGGCATTAAACCTGCATATAGTTATATATTTTATAACAAGAAAAAAGCTTACCTACAGTTAGATATTTTAGAACAGCAAAACTTTTTACCTCCAAGGTATATATTTTAGAACAGCAAAACTTTTTACCTACAAGTTATCTATTTTAGAACAGCAAAAATACTTACCTACAAGTTAGATATTTTAGAACAGCAAAACTACTTACCTACAAGTTAGATATTTTAGAACAGCAAAACTTTTTACCTGCAAGTTATATATTTTAGAACAGCAAAAGTACTTACCTACAAGTTCTATATTTTATATCAGCTGTAAAGCTAATTACCTACAAGTTATATATTCCATAAAAAACGCCAAACGACTGGCCTACTTGTTTTAGACAGTTGACCGTTGACGGCTGTCGCGGCTGCTGCTTGCTATAATAAGAATACTATCAAAGTATTTTAGTTGTTAATTATTTTCATAGTTTTTTACAAAGTAGTTAACTGCTGCAGACTGCAGATAGGCATTAAACCTGCATATAATTATATATTTTATAACAAGAAAAAAGCTTACCTACAGTTAGATATTTTAGAACAGCAAAACTTTTTACCTCCAAGGTATATATTTTAGAACAGCAAAACTTTTTACCTACAAGTTATCTATTTTAGAACAGCAAAAATACTTACCTACAAGTTAGATATTTTAGAACAGCAAAACTACTTACCTACAAGTTAGATATTTTAGAACAGCAAAACTTTTTACCTGCAAGTTATATATTTTAGAACACCAAAAGTACTTACCTACAAGTTCTATATTTTATATCAGCTGTAAAGCTAATTACCTACAAGTTATATATTCCATAAAAAACGCCAAACGACTAGCCTACTAGTTTTAGACAGTTGACCGTTGACGGCTGTCGCGGCTGCTGCTTGCTATAATTAGAATACTATCAAAGTATTTTAGTTGTTAATTATTTTCATATTTTTTTTACAAAGTAGTTAACTGCTGCAGACTGCAGATAGGCATTAAACCTGCATATAGTTATATATTTTATAACAAGAAAAAAGCTTACCTACAGTTAGATATTTTAGAACAGCAAAACTTTTTACCTCCAAGGTATATATTTTAGAACAGCAAAACTTTTTACCTACAAGTTATCTATTTTAGAACAGCAAAAATACTTACCTACAAGTTAGATATTTTAGAACAGCAAAACTACTTACCTACAAGTTAGATATTTTAGAACAGCAAAACTTTTTACCTGCAAGTTATATATTTTAGAACACCAAAAGTACTTACCTACAAGTTCTATATTTTATATCAGCTGTAAAGCTAATTACCTACAAGTTATATATTCCATAAAAAACGCCAAACGACTGGCCTACTTGTTTTAGACAGTTGACCGTTGACGGCTGTCGCGGCTGCTGCTTGCTATAATTAGAATACTATCAAAGTATTTTAGTTGTTAATTATTTTCATAGTTTTTTACAAAGTAGTTAACTACTGCAGACTGCAGATAGGCATTAAACCTGCATATAGTTATATATTTTATAACAAGAAAAAAGCTTACCTACAGTTAGATATTTTAGAACAGCAAAACTTTTTACCTACAAGTTATATATTTTAGAACAGCAAAACTTTTTACCTACAAGTTATATATTTTAGAACAGCAAAACTTTTTACCTACAAGTTATATATTTTAGAACAGCAAAACTTTTTACCTATAACTTATATATTTTAGAACAGCAAAACTACTTACCTACAAGTTCTATATTTTATATCAGCTGAAAAGCTAATTACCTACAAGTCATATATTTTATAACAGCTGCAAAACTACTTACCTACAAGTTGTATATTTTATAACAGCTGCAAAGCTAATTACCTACAAGTTGTATCATTTATAACAGCTGCAAAGCTACTAACCTACAAGTTTTATATTTTATAACATCAAAACTACTTGTCTAAAAGTTATATATATTATAACAGCAAAACTACGTTGTCTAAAAGTTATATATATATTATAACAGCAAAACTACTTACGTACAACGGTACAAGTTATATATTTTATAACAGCAAAGGACTGTTCTTTGTGTGTAAACTAAGAGTTAAGATGGCACTTAGTAAAATTAGTGTGTCTGAGCTAAAGCAATTACATTTTTCAACATTGCCCATGGAAAGAAAAATGGAAATTAAAATGCTCCGGCCAACACCTAGGCTTAACCTTACCCAGGTAACAAAATGTAAAACTAGAGATTTCAGAAGAGAATTCAAACCCGAGGTATATGATAAATATCCATGGATTTGTGGCTGTGAATTATCTAACAGGCTCTTTTGTTTTTATTGTCTCCTGTTTGCAAAACAAAGTGGTGAATCAAGCTGGGTGAGTTCTGGTGTCGCCGATTTATCACATTTAAGTCAAAAAATAAATAAACATAGTTGCTCCCAATCACATTTAAACTCCACATTAGAGTTTAATTTGTTAGGAAGGGTTGATATTCGACAACAACTTGACAGTGCATATCGTTTAAATATTAAAAAACATAATGAGCAAGTAACGAAAAATCGTTATGTTCTTTCGAAAATAATTAATTGTATTTTATTTTGCGGCGCATTTGAACTTGCACTTCGAGGACATGATGAACGCGAGGATTCATTAAATCCAGGCATTTTCAGAGGTCTTATAAACTTCTCAGCAGAACTTGATGCATCTCTAAAAGAACATCTTGCTAGTGCCACTGTTTTTAAAGGAACGTCAAAAGAAATTCAAAACGATTTATTAGACTGTATGCTTACTGTTTGCCAGAACCAAATAAAAAAGGAAATCTCAAAAGCAAGTTTTGTAGCAGTGATAGCAGATGAAACAACTGATGTTTCATCTGCCTTCCAATTGGTTGTTGTTTTTCGATACATTATAGGTAACGGTCAACCGGTTGAGAGATTCTGGGAATTCACTAATCCAGCTGGACATGATGCAGAATCTATAGCTACATGTATCCAGAATAATTTGGAAAAAGTTATAGACAACCCAGAAAAATTGATATCACAGAGTTACGACGGTGCAAGCGTGATGAGTGGTCAGCATGCAGGTGTTCAGGCTATAATTAAACGTACCTACAAGAATGCACATTTTGTGCATTGCTACGCACATCAACTCAATTTGATTGTCAGCCAAGCAAGCAGTCAGAATCAACAAGTTCGAGTATTTTTTTCTAACCTAAGTGACATTACTAACTTTTTTAGTAACTCGCCACAACGGATAGCTATTCTAGATGAAACTGTTAGAAGAAGGATACCTCATGGTTCAGCCACCAGGTGGAATTTCAAGAGTCGAACCGTCAATACAGTGTTTGAAAACAGGGAACAGTTAATTGAATGTATGGAAAAAATAGAGTCAACATCGAAAAAAGAAATAGCAATAAATCAAGCAGGGGCTATTCGGCGTATGTTACAAGACTCGGTATTTGTGTTTTGGCTTTCAGTTTTTAACAATATTATGCCACATGTAGATGTGTTATACAACCAACTTCAGAAAACACTAACAGACGCGGCACTTATTCGAAAACATGTTAACACTTTCCAGCAGACAATGGAAAACGAAAGGAAAAGAATGGACACAGTGATCATGACGATATCAGAAACAGAGGAAACATCAAGGAAAAGGAAGAGAGAAAATATTCACATTACTCAGACTGTGGCAGCTAAAGAGATATGCGATGTTATCACGAATCAAGTAAAAGATAGATTTTCTTTTATAACTCACTACTCGGCTGTTTCTCTCCTCCAAGCGGAAAAATTTGCAGATTACGAGAAAAATTTTCCAAATCAGCTTCTTGAACAAACATCAGCGGTTTATGACATATTACAGAAAGATCGCCTGAAAACGGAACTAGGAGTAATTTACAGAAGACCAGATTTCCGAAATATGAATGGTGCCATCAGTCTTCTACAGTTTGTAATAGAAAATAACTTGGACAGTACTTTTTCGGAGACCTACAAACTGTTGCAAATTATTTCGACTATTCCCGTGACAACTGCTGAGGCTGAGAGATGTTTCTCAACTTTAAAACGAGTTAAGACATTTCTAAGGAGCACCATGACTGAGGAAAGACTGACTGCTCTAGCCATGCTCACAATTGAAAAACAATTGATCAATGACATGCCTACATTCACTGAAAATGTTATTGATTTATTTGCCTCAAAAAAAGACAGGCGGATTGACTTAATTTACAAAAATTGTACTTGAGTTATCAACATTCTGTTTTAATCTTTACCTTTGAAGTTAATTATTAAGCACTAGTGTAATAGAAATAATCTTCTTTTGTAGAAAGTAAAATGTTGGTGTATTTATCTTAATGTTGCCACAGCCTTTGGCTGCATTGCCTAATATCGAACACTGGGGGCTAGGGCAACAATAATTGAGATGTGGTTTTATTTCTCTATAAAGTGGAAGGTTCTTTAAATCCAGGAATATATTTTCATAAATGTACATTCAAGAGTATACCCTGATGAACCCCTGAGACACACACTGGCTGTGGGGGTGAAACGGTCGTTGGTATTGTTGTGTTTGCAACACTTATGGGTGTTGTTTCAGGAGCAAGGTCGACTTAACTCCTGTATTTTCATGAACATTTCTTGGTTAAAATATGGTTTTCTAGCTCGCATGGCTATCATATACCAGTTTAGAATGGAGTGCTGCCCTATCTATTTCCTTTTGGGCAGTAAACTGTGAGATGGAGAACTCAACCTAATCTCTCTTTATTTCCTGCAACGGTGCAAGTGATTTAAGCAGTTGGGAGAGCTGCGCTTCAAGTGACGGTACATCTTGGTAGAGAGTAACGGCTTTTCAGTGAGCAGCGCTGAGGGGAGACCTGGTTTCTTTCCAGTATAGCCGGACACAGAGTCATCTCATCTATCAGCTATCAGCTATAACACAAGTAAATGCAAGTGGTGGAAAGTGTGTATGTTTTTTATGATACTTCTTGAAACAGACGGCATTTGCTGCAAAGCTTTCGGAGAAGCCTGGTTCTTCTTTTTCTCATCAGCCGCTTGCCGAGCCTACATACACACCCCTTTGCGAACAAGCCACGGATTGGATTTCGGTGACAACTGGGAAACTCCTCTCTTGTGACGTCAGACGCAAACATACAGGCTTCGTGTGAGCGGTGCACCCGCTAAGAGGTTACCAAACATAAAGCTAAGTTTGCCTGTTTTACAAGGATATTATTTCCTACACCTTGTCACACATGGAACTTGTGTATACGTATTTCATTATACGGACAATTCTTGCTTTAATCTGATAAGTGTATGCATCGTTTGATTAATAGGCTGTGAATTGTATATCTTTAAGCCTGTATATGCTCTCATCTTGCTTTGTCTTTCTAATGAAGTATACCCTTCTATCTTATGTTTCACAGTGTGATATTTGCACGCTTGACTAGCTGTGTATACAATAATATATATGCATATAATATATACCCTGTGATGTTAGCTTCTTGAGATAGAAATTAGCATACGTATGCTTAGGCAGTTAACTCTTCATTTCTATTTTACCTTGATTTGTTCTTTTTTAAACTTAGGTTACTTTTGCCTGGCCTGGCCAAATTTAGTAACTCACTATATGTGTTTGGGAAAATAAATTGGAATATATTTTAAATAACAGTCGTTCTGTGTGCTCTTTGAATCCCTTGCCTTTTTCAAATTACTAACATATAATTTGAATATTTCTCTTTCTAAAATTTATTTTTCATAAATCTAAATAAGGGTAGCACCAGTTTTGGACTTAGACAGCATTTATAGATCTACTCTCTCATATTTTCTTTACTTAGTGTACATTCAAGATACTTATTATTTCGCAGCTTTGATTAATCATTTGGTTAATATATATGTTATTATATAATTTAACTGAGCATGTATATTTTAACACTAGACATGGGTATACTGAAGAGTATGGATTCTTGTATATTAATTTAAATATTAGACATGGTCATAATATTAAATATTATAAATATATATATATATATAAATATATATATATATATATATATACTTCCTACTGATAATATCTTAAGAGATTAACTTAATAGTCATTTTGCAAACAGGATCTTGTTTTTATTGTCTCCTGTTTGAAAAACAAAGTGGTGATTCAAGTTGGGTGAGTTATGGTGTCGCCGATTTATCACATTTAACTCCAAAAATATAAATAATTGCTACTAATCACATTTTTACTCCCCATTAGAGTTTAATTTGCTATGAAGGATTGATATTCGCCAACAACTTGTCAGTGCATATTGTTTGAATGTTAAAAAACACAAACATCAAGTAACCACAAATCGTTATGTTCTTTCCCAAATTATGAATTGTATTCTATTTTCCGGCGCATTTGAGCTTTCACTTCGAGGACATGATGAACGCGATGATTCATTAAATATTGGGAGACTTAAAAGGATTGTAATTTAATACTTAGTTAGTATGATACTAATAATCAGCTATACTATAGTATTAACTATTTGAAATCAATTGATTAATCAT
Organism: Bombina bombina; assembly: GCF_027579735.1. Classification (NCBI taxonomy): domain Eukaryota; kingdom Metazoa; phylum Chordata; class Amphibia; order Anura; family Bombinatoridae; genus Bombina; species Bombina bombina. The sequence continues at coordinate 173,825,369 of NC_069502.1, read as the reverse complement.
TTCATATTCTGATATTACATTGCATTTAATTAGAATTCTGTAGTGATTAATTTATTGTAACAATATTTATATTTCCTTATTATCCCACTTTAATATAAATATATTCCATATTTGAAGTCATTCCTTAATAAAGTATAGGAGTATATAAAACTATATGAAAATTAGGTACAAGTCATTTCATATGAAATTTTGTCTTCTATATGCTTGGATCGATTCTGAGCTAGAAAACCTTTCCAGACGTATATGTGGATTCAGACCTTCAAAAGTATTGTTAGTCTCATCATTTGTATATCATACAAGGGATAATTACTTTCCTGAAGATTGAGCATATCTGAACTAAAGTACAGAATTGTTTCTCTGTCACCCCAGAGAGGTAACATGGTTATCTTGTTTGTAGAGATCTAATCTCATTAAGCGATGAAGTAAAGAATCTTTTGAAGCTTAAACTTTAACAAATGTTCCCTTTGTATATTTTTTAGATATCCTGCCTGTGAGCTGTATTGGAGCATAGTATTTATATATAATTGAAGTTACATTTCATAAAAATATATTTCATATCTCTGAGTACATTACTTTAATACAGTTTGAGTGCATGAAATCATATACAGTTGTATGCAAAAGTTTAGGCACCTCTGACAATTTCCATGATTTTCAGTTATAAATAATTGGCTGTTTGGATCAGTAATTTCATTTTGATCTATCAAATAAATGAAGGACACTGTAAAAATTCAGTATTGAAATTAGGTTTATTGGATTAACAGAAAATGTGCAATATGCATCAAAAGAAAAATAGACAGGTGCATACATTTGTGCACCCTTGTTATTTTGTTGATTTGAATACCTGTAACTACCTAGCACTGATTAATTGGAAGACAAAATTGGTTTGGTGAGCCCATTAAGCCTTAAACTTCATAGACAGGTGTATCCAATCATGAGAAAAGGTTTTAAGGTGGCCAATTGCAAGTTGTTCTCTATGACTCTCCTCTGAAGAGTGGTAACATGGGGGCCACAAAACAACTCTCAAATGACCTAAAAACAAAGATTGTTCAACATCATGGTTTAGAGGAAGGCTACAAAAAGTTATTGCATAGATTTAAGATGTCAGTGTCCACTGTGAGGAACATAGTCAGCATGGTGAGGATATGGAAGACCACAGGCACAGTTCTTGTTAAGGGCAGAAGTGGCAGGCCAAGTAAAATATCGGATAGGCAAAGGATGATAAGAACGGTCAAAAACAGCCCACAGACCACCTCCAAAGACCTGTACTACTGGGAATATTGTTGAGGGTCTCATGGATTACACTCAATATCAGCAGATACTTGAGAATAATGTTGAGGAATTAGTCACAAACTTCAGTTGAAGTTACCCCCAGGCCGGGGCTGGATATTTCAAGAAGACGATGACGAAAAACACTGCTGGTTCAAATGGGTGGGGCCATTTGATGGGCGTGACTTTCACAAAGGGGTGTGGTTTTTAAAAATGGGTGTGTCTTGTTAAAAGGGGCGTGGTTTTAAAAAGGGGCGTGTTTTTCAAAGAGGCGTGGCTTTCGAATAGGGGCAGGGTCTTGTGCACCCCCATCCTAAAAATTCACCAGCCGCCACTGGATGTCTCCTCACTGAATAAATCATCCGACTGCATTGGCATTTTGGCTCTGGTATTCCTTTACTTTTTTGTCTATATGATCTAAAATGTTTTGTACACTGGTTGCCATAGTAACAATATGGCACACTTTTCACATTTTTCCATATATTTATTTTTTCTCCTGGCAAAAATAATTGCAAAAGCAGATATTTTTTTCTTTATTTTTTTTTCTCTGTTTACATAATAGCACTTAAAGGGACATGACACCCACATTTTTTCTTTCATGATTTAGAAAGAAAATGCATTTTTAAACATCTTTCTAATTTACTTCTATTATCTAATTTGTGTTATTCTCTTGATATTCTTTGCTGAAAAGCATATCTAGATATGCTCAGTAGCTGCTGATTGGTTGCTGCACATAGAAGCCTCATGTGATTGGCTCACCCATGTGCATTGCTTTTTCTTCAAATAAGGACATCTAAAAATGAAGCAAAATAAATAATAGAAGTAAATTGTAATGTTGTTTAAATTTGTATGTTCTATCTGAATCATGAAAGAAAGATTTTGAGTTTAGTGGCCCTTTAAAACCCCAAAAACCTCATGGTATCATTGCTGCATTGAGAAAAACATGTAGCATAAAAGTAAAAACGTGGTACATATTTCTCAGCTATTAGCTTTATCAATTAAATAAATATTTATCATTTAGGTTTTAGATTTGCGAAGAAGAAAGTTACTTTTGTTGCTAAATGTATTTTATTTTTTTTATCATTGGAATTTGATCACATACTTGAATGTTAAAGTCATTTACCACTGTCAGCAAAACATCAGTTAGCCTGGCTGTGGCCTGAAGATACTAGAGGGAGCCGGAGGTCTGACGGCACAGCGGCTTGTATTCCTCTCAAATTAGCCTCTGAAATTCTTTCGGAGCAGAAGTGACATTGATGCGGAATGAGGGTTTTCTACCAGATCCCAGCAGAGCACGAAAACAGGAAGTGATTATAAAAGTGCAGTCTCATTTAGCAACACCGCAAACAAAGGCAGTGTTGAATTTAGCTTGTGCATTCTGTGATGTTTGAACTAGTGTTGCCACCTTTAGTTCAGGCCAAACCTGAACACTCTTGCACCGTGCACAGCACTGCAAAAACATTTTTTGCGGAGTACACACTATGTATAATAGCACATAAACACAAATGCGCACATAGATATTAGCACACAAGCTCACGCTCGCACACAAGCTCACGCTCGCACACAAGCTCACGCTCGCACACTAACACACTCAAACACAAGCTCACACTTTTACACACATTCTCTCTCACAAACACTCTGTGTGTGTGTGTGAGAGTGAGTGTATTTGGGTGTGTTAGAGAGACACTGACAAAGACACTTACACACACACACACACACTTACACAGACACACACGGGCAAGAGAGAAATAACTGTAGGAATGTGCAGTATGTTGCAAATGCGCGTCTTCTTCTTCTGGCTGTGGCTGTTTCCCACCAAACACAGACATTTGCATGTGCGGGTCTGACTCTGCTTCAAACCAGGACACACAAATGGAAACCCAGACAGGTGGCCACCCTAGTTTGAATGCAAAACTCATTGATGTGTTATACAGAATAGAAGCCTTAACGGGACAAAATAAAACAATAATATAATGGGCAAATGCATTATGGTATTGTTTTGTGCATTAATGTTTGTCGTACCTATTTAGTTAAACACAGTTAACGTCTACTAAGGAATCATAGTAAATTGCCTTTCCAGAATTCAACATGCAGCTGCCAATCACCATCCGTGCTTTGTTCAGGGCCATCCCAGCAGCAGATGATTAATTATGTGTTTAATTTCTTAAAGCAACATGGAACCCATAATTCTTCTTTTATGATTTAGATAGAGCATGCAATTTTAAACCACTTTATAATCGGGTTCAGACTGATCTACTACAGGAAAGTTCTACTCTGTGAAAAGCATTACTGGACTAAAAAGAAGCTGCACCCAGGGGGTAAATCACCATAGAACAGACTAACAATGGTATTGAGCTGGTTGTTCGTTTCTATGCGTGCGCTTCTCTCTGTGTATACTTTATAATATACTTCTATTATCAAATTTACTTTGTTCTTTTTGGTATCTTTTGTTGAAAAACAGGGACATAAGCTGGATCACTATTTGGCAGTAGTTTTTGCTAGAATGTTATACATTTGCAAGAGCACTAAATGACAGCACTATTTCCTGCTCTGTAATGCTCCAGAAACCTACCTGGGTATCTCTTTAAGAAAAAATACCATGGGAACTAAGCAAATTTGATAGAAGTAAACTTGAACACTTTTTAAAAATTGTATGCTTTGTCTGAATCACAAAAGAGACATTTTGAGTTTCATATCCCTTTTAAATGCTGTACTTCCCTGTGCAGAGGACATACCTTAGGCATCCTGTGATCTCCACTACTTGCTTATTGTTTAGGGGGTTAATGACATTTTGTATTCACAAGCATTGGCAAAAAATATGACATCACCAAATCTTGGCCACGCACCATTTAATGAAACATGTGACCCACATATCCCTCTTAAAGTGACATGAAACCCACCATTTTTCTTTAATGATTTAGAAAGAGCATGGCATTTTAAACAACTTTCTAGTTTACTTCTATTATTTATTTTGCTTCATTCTCTTGATATCCTTTGCTGAAAAGCATATCTAGATAGGCTTAGTAGCTGCTGATTGGTGGATGCACATAGATGCCTCGTGTGATTGGCTCACCCATGTGCATTGCTATTTCTTCAGAAATAGATGATGGGTAGTGTGACCCTATCCCTCTGTAATTTGAAAGGGAAAAAATGCAAAATGGGTGATGGAAATAAATTTTATTTTCTAATTTTTAATAAGTGATATTTATTTAATAAAACCCTAAATGTTAGTGTTTTGGGAACTGATGCAAAATGTGGAACTATAAAGTCTATATCTGAAACTTTATAAAAAAAATAACTACTCCCATAATGCAGTTTATCATCTATACTCTATAGTACTATAGAAAAATGACTTTAGATTGCGTAAGGGAAAAATAAAAGTAAATGTAAGGGAAAAACAAAATGAAAAAAACAAAAGGTCTGCAGAAAGCAAATGTATGGATACCTTATAAAAAAGCACTGCAATGGAAGTTAAAAACATTAAAGGGTTACTTTCTGTTATAATTTTTAAGCTAAACAACTAACATATTAAAGTTAATAAACATTAATTAAAACCTACTGACCTATATTTTCTCCAAAACGAAGTTTCATAACGTTCTAAAAGTTATATCTTTTATTCGCCGATGATGTCACGTTATCCTGCCCACTATTTTCAGCACTGCATGTTCAAAATACTTAAACTAATAACTTTGTGTTTAAAGCGCCATTTTGAAACCTAGGTATTGTAAACGGATTGGTACAGAGCAAAGGATACCCACGGAGTGGGTTTGGAAAACAATTACATTTGCAAACAAGATTTCTGATATACGGTAGAGATATGTTAATGAAATGCTATTGATAAAAAGCGTATTTGGGGTAGTTAGTTAGTAACAGGCATAGAAAATATTTACTTACAGTGGCCCTTTAAGTGTAAGATACGGCTTCGGCTAAGGGGTGTGAAATTTTTCAGTAGTCAAAGGGTTAATACAAAGGGCCAATCACAATATTTTAGAAAAACTTAAATTAATTAAATTATCTACAAAAACCTCCTTTGACGTGTTAATGGTGATTCTGTTAAAAACCATTAGATCTATTTTTCTAAAGGATTGGGAACAACCTCATAGAGACTGTTCAACACCTTTTCAAGACCAATTTTGACTTTTCAAACTCAACACCTCAAGGCACACGATAAAGCCCAAGAATGGCATATTGGACATTTTTGCAACTATCCCAAGACTAGTTAGAAGCAGCCTATTATCTTCTGAAATGACCACAGGAGTCATTTTAATGGTGTATTAGTATTCATGGTATCAATTCATTAAAGGGACATTAAACACTTTGAGATGGTAAATGAAAGGGTATATATATTCCTGTAATTCCATTCTGAAATTGTGAGCTTTTCAATTTCTGTTAGAAATGGAAGTGCATTCCACACAACCATTGGATGCACACTCTAGTAAGCTATTTTATAATTGTCCCTAATTGGCCACAGCAGAGAAACCTAATTTACAACATGGCAGCTCCCATTGTTTTATAGATACTAAATATTGACAAAATAAGTGTTTAAAAATTACATCTACATGTTATTCTAAGACTAATCTTTTCTTTGAATGCATCATTCTATCTAGCCTTTATTTAGTGTTTAATGTCCCTTTAAAGCTCTATTCATCATATTTTATAGCCTGTCTGCAGTGGAGAAGGCATATATTGCAAGGGAATAAACCATAAAAGTTTGCTTTTGCTAACCGAGCAGTTCCTAATATTGTGGGACTTTATTAAGTACATTTAAAAGAAAAAGAGCAAAGTGGTTATAGTAATCAATACATCACAGCCAGAAATAACCAGCCTGCAAACTGGTATCCAATGGATCTTACATGTTCGTGCCTTGGCCGGCACTTCATCAGGGAGGGAGTGGGTTTACGATTTACAGTTTCAATACTGTCAAAATCCATTATAAGATAAGTGCTTCTAATAGAAACCATAATATCACGTCAGACCAGAAACGGTGCTTTTACAAACAGTTGAGCAAGTATTGTAAAAAACAAACAATGATTTAAAGAGACTATATAGTAATTGAGCAATTGCACCAGTATGCCCATCATGCCAAGATACAAATGGTATTCAAATGGTTTAGTAGTGGTAAGGATGGATTGGGATTGTAATAGGTTAATGTCCTACATTCAAATGAGTATTTCCCTTCCACATTGAACAAAGGGGTTAATTCAAAAACACTTTACTGTAACCTTAAGAGTTGTGAAAGGGCTATTGTATCTGTCAGTTTCATGTGACTTCCACATTTCTATCCTAAAACAGGTACTTAACACACAAAAAGGCTAGGAGCTTTTAAATTGAAAAGGTGTTTGTGGCTGTGGATACATTCGTCATTGTGATCTCGAAAAACTTGACAGCCAGTATTGGCAGAAAAAAAACCTTTTGGGGAGCAAATCACCAATAGATTGCGATCAACCCCATTGTTATATAAAGCAATATTGTGATAATAAGGCTGTGACAAATTAAATTGTTCTTTTTTTCCCTTTAAGCTTCCACCATCTGCACTAAAATGATCAACTGAACTGTCTGTCTCATTACCTGTGTAGGATCATGGGCAGTTATGAACATTTGTCTAAAAGACACGCCCCTTCCAGTTGGCTTCTGAAGTCACTTGACCTCTTATGCCCCCCCCCCCCCCCTCTTCAGCTCTCCAACCATATTGGCTTTTTTTTAATTAACAGAGCAAATCATGTAGTGTAGGATTAGTGTGTGCAGACTGTTCAGTAGCACTCACCTAGGATTGGAGAAAATAGAGGGGCTGTTAGTGAATCTACCACCACTATACACTTTAGTCAGTCCTAAATACGCAACTCAGTCCTTTTTATATTATAATCCTTGTCTGGGATTAATATCTCAATCCTCTTTCAACCATAAGACATTGAGTTATGAGAGTGATGTTGCAGATCCCAATATAAATTCCCAGGGTTTGTTTTGTTAATAAATTTACTCTTAATTACAGCAACGTATTGTATATGACAACCAGTAAATGCCTCCACGTGGTGATCTGCTACTAATTTAGCCTGTTAACCACGGTGATGAGACGTGATGCTTCTAATAATCTGTAATATATTCAGTCTGTGCAGTAGCGTAGCCATCAGATTCAGAAAGAACAATGATTATTACTTTTATAGAAGTTCTTATAGATTTGCTTTACATTATGCCAAACCTTCAATACTAACAATTTTTTCCTCAAATTTCCAATGATTTACATAATTTTTTTTATCTCATAGCTGTGTCCCCTTTCTGTGCCTGCAGAGCGCAGATAATCAAACGCTGGTTAAAGCCAGCATGGTTTTTTTTGTACTTCTGAAAGGGACACCCAAATATTTGTATTCATGATTCAGATAGTGTGTAACATTTTACTTTTTTCTTCTTTAATTTACTCCCATTATTAAATTTGCTTTGTTCTCTTGGTTTCCTTTGTTTAAAATCAGAAAGAAATGTTTAGGATCATGCAGGTGACTGTAGCAGTATTTGGCAGTAGTTTTATAACTTCTATACATTTACAAGAGTTTGAGGTGGCAGCAGTATCTTCATGCCATGTGGTGTCCAGACATGCACATAAAAAGGACACTAAACGCATATTTTTTCTTTCATCATTCCGATAGAGCATGCAATTTTAAGCAACTTTCTAAGTTACTCCTATTATCAATTTTTCTTTGTTCTCTTGCTATCTTTATTTAAAAAGCAGTAATGTAAAGCTTAGGAGCCGGCCCATTTTAGGTTCAGCACCCTGGATATTGCTTGCTTATTGGTGGCTACATTTGGCTAACCAATAAGGAAGGGTTACCCAGGTTCTGAACCAAAAATGGTCTGGCTCCTAAGCTTTACCTTCCTGCTTTTTAAATAAAAATAGCAAGAGACTGAAAAAAAATGATAATAGGAGTAAATTAGAAAGTTGCTTAAAATTGCCTGCTCTGTCTGAATCATGAAAGAAAAACAGAATTTATGTTTACCTGATAAATTACTTTCTCCAACGGTGTGTCCGGTCCACGGCGTCATCCTTACTTGTGGGATATTCTCTTCCCCAACAGGAAATGGCAAAGAGCCCAGCAAAGCTGGTCACATGATCCCTCCTAGGCTCCGCCTACCCCAGTCATTCGACCGACGTTAAGGAGGAATATTTGCATAGGAGAAACCATATGGTACCGTGGTGACTGTAGTTAAAGAAAATAAATTATCAGACCTGATTAAAAAAACCAGGGCGGGCCGTGGACCGGACACACCGTTGGAGAAAGTAATTTATCAGGTAAACATAAATTCTGTTTTCTCCAACATAGGTGTGTCCGGTCCACGGCGTCATCCTTACTTGTGGGAACCAATACCAAAGCTTTAGGACACGGATGAAGGGAGGGAGCAAATCAGGTCACCTAAATGGAAGGCACCACGGCTTGCAAAACCTTTCTCCCAAAAATAGCCTCAGAAGAAGCAAAAGTATCAAACTTGTAAAATTTGGTAAAAGTGTGCAGTGAAGACCAAGTCGCTGCCCTACATATCTGATCAACAGAAGCCTCGTTCTTGAAGGCCCATGTGGAAGCCACAGCCCTAGTGGAATGAGCTGTGATTCTTTCGGGAGGCTGCCGTCCGGCAGTCTCGTAAGCCAATCTGATGATGCTTTTAATCCAAAAAGAGAGAGAGGTAGAAGTTGCTTTTTGACCTCTCCTTTTACCGGAATAAACAACAAACAAGGAAGATGTTTGTCTGAAATCCTTTGTAGCATCTAAATAGAATTTTAGAGCGCGAACAACATCCAAATTGTGCAACAAACGTTCCTTCTTTGAAACTGGTTTCGGACACAGAGAAGGTACGATAATCTCCTGGTTAATGTTTTTGTTAGAAACAACTTTTGGAAGAAAACCAGGTTTAGTACGTAAAACCACCTTATCTGCATGGAACACCAGATAAGGAGGAGAACACTGCAGAGCAGATAATTCTGAAACTCTTCTAGCAGAAGAAATTGCAACTAAAAACAAAACTTTCCAAGATAATAACTTAATATCAACGGAATGCAAGGGTTCAAACGGAACCCCCTGAAGAACTGAAGAACTAAATTGAGACTCCAAGGAGGAGTCAAAGGCTTGTAAACAGGCTTAATTCTAACCAGAGCCTGAACAAAGGCTTGAACATCTGGCACAGCGGCCAGCCTTTTGTGAAGTAACACAGACAAGGCAGAAATCTGTCCCTTCAGGGAACTTGCAGATAATCCTTTTTCCAATCCTTCTTGAAGGAAGGATAGAATCCTAGGAATCTTAACCTTGTCCCAAGGGAATCCTTTAGATTCACACCAACAGATATATTTTTTCCAAATTTTGTGGTAAATCTTTCTAGTTACAGGCTTTCTGGTCTGAACAAGAGTATCGATAACAGAATCTGAGAATCCTCGCTTCGATAAGATCAAGCGTTCAATCTCCAAGCAGTCAGCTGGAGTGAAACCAGATTCGGATGTTCGAACGGACCCTGAACAAGAAGGTCTCGTCTCAAAGGTAGCTTCCAAGGAGGAGCCGATGACATATTCACCAGATCTGCGTACCAAGTCCTGCGTGGCCACGCAGGAGCTATCAAGATCACCGACGCCCTCTCCTGATTGATCCTGGCTACCAGCCTGGGGATGAGAGGAAACGGCGGGAACACATAAGCTAGTTTGAAGGTCCAAGGTGCTACTAGTGCGTCCACTAGAGCCGCCTTGGGATCCCTGGATCTGGACCCGTAGCAGGGAACTTTGAAGTTCTGACGAGAGGCCATCAGATCCATGTCTGGAATGCCCCACAGCTGAGTGACTTGGGCAAAGATTTCCGGATGGAGTTCCCACTCCCCCGGATGCAATGTCTGACGACTCAGAAAATCCGCTTCCCAATTTTCCACTCCTGGGATGTGGATAGCAGACAGGTGGCAGGAGTGAGACTCCGCCCATAGAATGATTTTGGTCACTTCTTCCATCGCCAGGGAACTCCTTGTTCCCCCCTGATGGTTGATGTACGCAACAGTTGTCATGTTGTCTGATTGAAACCGTATGAACTTGGCCCTCGCTAGCTGAGGCCAAGCCTTGAGAGCATTGAATATCGCTCTCAGTTCCAGAATATTTATCGGTAGAAGAGATTCTTCCCGAGACCAAAGACCCTGAGCTTTCAGGGATCCCCAGACCGCGCCCCAGCCCATCAGACTGGCGTCGGTCGTGACAATGACCCACTCTGGTCTGCGGAATGTCATCCCTCGTGACAGGTTGTCCAGGGACAGCCACCAACGGAGTGAGTCTCTGGTCCTCTGATTTACTTGTATCTTCGGAGACAAGTCTGTATAGTCCCCATTCCACTGACTGAGCATGCACAGTTGTAATGGTCTTAGATGAATGCGTGCAAAAGGAACAATGTCCATTGCCGCTACCATCAACCCGATCACTTCCATGCACTGAGCTATGGAAGGAAGAGGAACGGAATGAAGTATCCGACAAGAGTCTAGAAGTTTTGTTTTTCTGGCCTCTGTCAGAAAAATCCTCATTTCTAAGGAGTCTATTATTGTTCCCAAGAAGGGAACCCTTGTTGACGGAGATAGAGAACTCTTTTCCACGTTCACTTTCCATCCGTGAGATCTGAGAAAGGCCAGGACAATGTCCGTGTGAGCCTTTGCTTGAGGAAGGGACGACGCTTGAATCAGAATGTCGTCCAAGTAAGGTACTACAGCAATACCCCTTGGTCTTAGCACAGCTAGAAGGGACCCTAGTACCTTTGTGAAAATCCTTGGAGCAGTGGCTAATCCGAAAGGAAGCGCCACGAACTGGTAATGTTTGTCCAGGAATGCGAACCTCAGGATCCGATGATGTTCCTTGTGGATAGGAATTTGTAGATACGCATCCTTTAAATCCACCGTGGTCATGAATTGACCTTCCTGGATGGAAGGAAGAATAGTTCGAATGGTTTCCATCTTGAACGATGGAACCTTGAGAAACTTGTTTAAGATCTTGAGATCTAAGATTGGTCTGAACGTTCCCTCTTTTTTGGGAACTATAAACAGATTGGAGTAGAACCCCATCCCTTGTTCTCTTAATGGAACGGGATGAATCACTCCCATTTTTAACAGGTCTTCTACACAATGTAAGAATGCCTGTCTTTTTATGTGGTCTGAAGACAACTGAGACCTGTGGAACCTCCCCCTTGGGGGAAGTCCCTTGAATTCCAGAAGATAACCTTGGGAGACTATTTCTAGCGCCCAAGGATCCAGAACATCTCTTGCCCAAGCCTGAGCGAAGAGAGAGAGTCTGCCCCCCACCAGATCCGGTCCCGGATCGGGGGCCAACATTTCATGCTGTCTTGGTAGCAGTGGCAGGTTTCTTGGCCTGCTTTCCCTTGTTCCAGCCTTGCATTGGTCTCCAAGCTGGCTTGGCTTGAGAAGTATTACCCTCTTGCTTAGAGGACGTAGCACTTTGGGCTGGTCCGTTTCTACGAAAGGGACGAAAATTAGGTTTATTTTTTGCCTTGAAAGGCCGATCCTGAGGAAGGGCGTGGCCCTTACCCCCAGTGATATCCGAGATAATCTCTTTCAAGTCAGGGCCAAACAGCGTTTTCCCCTTGAAAGGAATGTTAAGTAGCTTGTTCTTGGAAGACGCATCAGCCGACCAAGATTTCAACCAAAGCGCTCTGCGCGCCACAATAGCAAACCCAGAATTCTTAGCCGCTAACCTAGCCAATTGCAAAGTGGCGTCTAGGGTGAAAGAATTAGCCAATTTGAGAGCATTGATTCTGTCCATAATCTCCTCATAAGGAGGGGAATCACTGTCGACCGCCTTTATCAGCTCATCGAACCAGAAACATGCGGCTGTAGCGACAGGGACAATGCATGAAATTGGTTGTAGAAGGTAACCCTGCTGAACAAACATCTTTTTAAGCAAACCTTCTAATTTTTTATCCATAGGATCTTTGAAAGCACAACTATCCTCTATGGGTATAGTGGTGCGTTTGTTTAAAGTGGAAACCGCTCCCTCGACCTTGGGGACTGTCTGCCATAAGTCCTTTCTGGGGTCGACCATAGGAAACAATTTTTTAAATATGGGGGGAGGGACGAAAGGAATACCGGGCCTTTCCCATTCTTTATTAACAATGTCCGCCACCCGCTTGGGTATAGGAAAAGCTTCTGGGAGCCCCGGCACCTCTAGGAACTTGTCCATTTTACATAGTTTCTCTGGGATGACCAACTTGTCACAATCATCCAGAGTGGATAATACCTCCTTAAGCAGAATGCGGAGATGTTCCAACTTAAATTTAAATGCAATCACATCAGGTTCAGCTTGTTGAGAAATGTTCCCTGAATCAGTAATTTCTCCCTCAGACAAAACCTCCCTGGCCCCATCAGACTGAGTTAGGGGCCCTTCAGAAATATTAATATCAGCGTCGTCATGCTCTTCAGTATCTAAAACAGAGCAGTCGCGCTTACGCTGATAAGTGTTCATTTTGGCTAAAATGTTTTTGACAGAATTATCCATTACAGCCGTTAATTGTTGCATAGTAAGGAGTATTGGCGCGCTAGATGTACTAGGGGCCTCCTGAGTGGGCAAGACTCGTGTAGACGAAGGAGGGAATGATGCAGTACCATGCTTACTCCCCTCACTTGAGGAATCATCTTGGGCATCATTGTCATTGTCACATAAATCACATTTATTTAAATGAATAGGAATTCTGGCTTCCCCACATTCAGAACACAGTCTATCTGGTAGTTCAGACATGTTAAACAGGCATAAACTTGATAACAAGTACAAAAAACGTTTTAAAATAAAACCGTTACTGTCACTTTAAATTTTAAACTGAACACACTTTATTACTGCAAATGCGAAAAAACATGAAGGAATTGTTCAAAATTCACCAAATTTTCACCACAGTCTCTTAAAGCCTTAAAAGTATTGCACACCAAATTTGGAAGCTTTAACCCTTAAAATAACGGAACCGGAGCCGTTTTGAACTTTAACCCCTTTACAGTCCCTGGTATCTGCTTTGCTGAGACCCAACCAAGCCCCAAGGGGAATACGATACCAAATGACGCCTTCAGAAAGTCTTTTCTAAGTATCAGAGCTCCTCTCACATGCGACTGCATGCCATGCCTCTCAAAAACAAGTGCGCAACACCGGCGCGAAAATGAGGCTCTGCCTATGCTTTGGGAAAGCCCCTAAAGAATAAGGTGTCTAAAACAGTGCCTGCCGATATTATTATATCAAAATACCCAGATAAAATGATTCCTCAAGGCTAAATATGTGTTAATAATCAATCGATTTAGCCCAAAAAAAAAATCTACAGTCTTAATAAGCCCTTTTTGAAGCCCTTATTTACAATCGTAATAAACATGGCTTACCGGATCCCAGAGGGAAAATGACAGCTTCCAGCATTACATCGTCTTGTTAGAATGTGTCATACCTCAAGCAGCAAGAGACTGCTCACTGTTCCCCCAACTGAAGTTAATTGCTCTCAACAGTCCTGTGTGGAACAGCCATGGATTTTAGTGACGGTTGCTAAAATCATTTTCCTCATACAAACAGAAATCTTCATCTCTTTTCTGTTTCTGAGTAAATAGTACATACCAGCACTATTTCAAAATAACAAACTCTTGATTGAATAATAAAAACTACAGTTAAACACTAAAAAACTCTAAGCCATCTCCGTGGAGATGTTGCCTGTACAACGGCAAAGAGAATGACTGGGGTAGGCGGAGCCTAGGAGGGATCATGTGACCAGCTTTGCTGGGCTCTTTGCCATTTCCTGTTGGGGAAGAGAATATCCCACAAGTAAGGATGACGCCGTGGACCGGACACACCTATGTTGGAGAAAACATTTGGGTTTAGTGTCTCTTTAACTGCCAAGTCAATTTGGTAATAAAAGTAATTTGGGAACTTTTTTAAACATGGTATTCGCTGAATCAAAAGAAAAATCTTGGGTTTCCGAAGAATTATTCCTTAAAGTTGCATTGTACATAAAAATCTCCCATCGTGCATATGAAGGAGCAGCGTTTACACAGCAATAGCATATGATAAATACAATTAGTTTAAATTAAAGGGACATAAAAGTGCAAAAAAGAAAATGCTCTTTCTTATATGTTAGAGCATTTTATTATTGCACTGTTGCATTTAACTGTGTTTAGCTAGTTCCCAGTAGTGAGCCAATGACAAAAGGCATATGTGTGCAGTCACCAATCACCAGCTAGCTCCCAGTAGTGCATGGCTGCACCTGAGCCTACATAGGTATGCATTTGTTAAAAAAATATACCTTGAAAACAAAGTGCACTTGATTATAGAAGTAAAAAAGTCTGTCTGAAGCATAAACATTTCATTTTGATTTCATGTTAAAGGGACAGTATACACCACTTTACATATAACTGCATTAAATAGACAGTACTATAAAATAATACTATGCACAGATGCTGATCTAAACATCCAATATAAAACTGTTTAAAAACTTACTTAGATGCTCCCAGTTTAGCTCTGTTGAAAAGGTTAGCTGGAACACCCACTGAAAGTAGTTCTATAGCAAAAAAAAGCAGACCCTCCCCCTCTCCCTTCCTCTGCATTATTAAAAATAATACTGCAGTATTGGTTTTGCACTTCATATGAATCCTCACTGGTTGATGAGAGCTGACTCTAAAAAAAACATTTAGAAATGACCTCGTTTAGATTGACGAAAGAAGTGGACTATTGTTTGCATATAAATGTATGTGTAACCCAGCTAAAGTCAGTCAGAGCAGTAATGACAGTGTTCTCCTTGCTTATTGCGTATAAATGGATGTGTAACCCAGCTAAAGTCAGAGCAGTAATGACAGTGTTCTCCTTGCTTATTGCGTATAAATGTATGTGTAACCCAGCTAAAGTCAGTCAGAGCAGTAATGACAGTGTTCTCCTTGCTTATTGCATATAAATGTATCTGTAACCCAGCTAAAGTCAGTCAGAGCAGTAATGACAGTGTTCTCCTTGCTTATTGCATATAAATGTATGTGTAACCCAGCTAAAGTCAGTCAGAGCAGTAATGCCAGTGTTCTCCTTGCTTATTGCATATAAATGTATGTGTAACCCAGCTAAAGTCAGTCAGAGCAGTAATGACAGTGTTCTCCTTGCTTATTGCATATAAATGTACAGTGAGGCCCCGGTTTACGCACGACTCGGTATACGAAATTTCGGTTTACGAAATCGAAATTTGAAGAAAATTTGACTCGGTTTACGAATTTTTTTCGCAATACGAAACAAAATGCCGGTTTGCCCCCCTCGGTTTACGAATTTTTTTCGCAATACGAAACAAAATGCCGGTTTGCCCCCCTCGGTTTACGAATATTTTTCGCAATACGAAACCAGTGGCCCCTGTGCCCCCTGCATACTCAAGTATGATTGAATTAATGAAGTTTGGGTACCAGTGTAGAGGTGTTGGAGAGGTTTTGGAGCCATTTTGCAGCAAGTTGTTGAGCCTTTTGGAGCCATTTGCAGCAAGTTGTTAAGCCTTTTGGAGCCATTTGCAGCAAGTTGTGGAGCCTTTTGGAGACATTGGAGCCATTTGCAGCAAGTTGTTAAGCCTTTTGGAGCCTTTTGGAGCCTTTTTTGGACACTTTACTTGAATTTTTTCGGACCTCCGGAACGCATTAATTGATTTTCAATGCATTCCTATGGGAAACCGTGTTTCGGTTTACGAATTTTTCGCAATACGAAACGACCCGGAGAACGAATTAAATTCGTAAACCGAGGCCTCACTGTATGTGTAACCAAGCTAAAGTCAGTCAGAGCAGTAATGACAGTGTTCTCCTTGCTTATTGCGTATAAATGTATGTGTAACCCAGCTAAAGTCAGTCAGAGCAGTAATGACAGTGTTCTCCTTGCTTATTGCATATAAATGTATGTGTAACCCAGCTAAAGTCAGTCAGGGCAGTAATGACAGTGTTCTCCTTGCTAATTGCATATAAATGTATGTGTAACCCAGCTAAAGTCAGTCAGAGCAGTAATGACAGTGTTCTCCTTGCTTATTGCATATAAATGTATGTGTAACCCAGCTAAAGTCAGTCAGGGCAGTAATGACAGTGTTCTCCTTGCTTATTGTGTATAAATGTATGTGTAACCCAGCTAAAGTCAGTCAGAGCAGTAATGGCAGTGTTCTCCTTGCTTATTGCATATAAATGTATGTGTAACCCAGCTAAAGTCGGTCAGAGCAGTAATGACAGTGTTCTCCTTGCTTATTGCATATAAATGTATGTGTAACCCAGCTAAAGTCAGTCAGGGCAGTAATGACAGTGTTCTCCTTGCTTATTGCTTATTACTTAATCTATCCAACAAACAAAAGAGTTGCATAATGTAACATTAATTGATTTATTGATCGTTTGTGCAACAAACATTGAAATAAAATAATAGAATTTTAGCATAATATTGGTTTAAAGGGACATGAAACCCCATTTTTTTTTCTTTCATGATTCAGATAGAGAATACAATTTTAAAGAAGTTTC
The DNA here is from genome assembly GCF_027579735.1 of Bombina bombina. Taxonomy (NCBI): domain Eukaryota; kingdom Metazoa; phylum Chordata; class Amphibia; order Anura; family Bombinatoridae; genus Bombina; species Bombina bombina. The sequence continues at coordinate 173,808,623 of NC_069502.1, read as the reverse complement.
CAATTTACTTCTATTATCAAAATTGCTTCGTTCTCATGTTATTCTTTGTTGAAAAAATTTCTAGATAGGTAGCGTGCACATGCCTGGAGCATGGCATTACAGGAAATAGTGCTGCCATCTAGTGCTCAGGCTAATCCATAAAACTGTTGTCATATAGTGCTGCAGACACTCCTGAATGTGCCTTCTTGCTTTTCAACAAAGGATAACAAGAATACAAAGAAAAATTGTTAATAGAATTAAATTGGAAAGTTGTTAAACATTGTGTGCTCTATCTGAATCATGTAAGACAAAAAATTGGGGTTTATGTCCCTTTAAATTTTATCTGTGTAGTTGGTAAAATCAGCCAGGTGATGTGCTCATTAAGGGCTAGATTACAAGTGGTAATGATAAACATAAGGGGAGTCAGGCTTAGAGAATTAATGGTTCTAAGTATTAAATTTCAACTTAGTAAAAAACCTATGTATAGGATGACGTACACAGAGCGGGCTGCTCTGCCTTGGATCAAGCAAGTTTGTAACTAAAGTTGCAACAAGAGGAAACAAAGTTGGCGTTTTCAGCAAGTTGTTTTGATGCATACACGCTTGCCGTCCTTGCCTATGTGGATTGTCAAAGCAGGAGCCGCGAGATGCCGCATTGTTACCCCTCCTAATACGTAACTATATGGCACTATTCATATGGCACACGGTTATGTTTAACCTGGACGGTATTATCTTATGGTACTAACTAGCTTGGAGGAAATAATCCTAAAGTGGTTAAGGAATTGCTACCAAACTAATTAAGTCCTATAACACAAGGACGTGATGACAACGTAATTCACTCACAGGAGACCTCTAGCAAAGTCTATGTTATGTTATTTTTGCTGTATGCGCCTGTCTATTTTATATCCGTAGTTGCAACTATAAATGTGGTATTCTTGTGACCTGATTCTGGGGACCGAACATAGATCCTAAACTATCAAATTATTTTCATGACACCGGATCCTTCATTAGTGATAGGGGTGCCCTCTGAAATAGGTGTTGTCCGGTACCCCCTGGTCCAACTTTACCTTTGAATCATGCTTTATCTATGTACTTAATGTATGTTTTACATGCAATTTACACTATCAATGTGTATGTGCAATCTATGTTGTATTTACAATAATTTGTTTGCTTCTTTAAAAAAAAGGTGGTGAATTTAACAAACCTAGATCTCATGGCTTACCATGATGGCCGAATTATGCAAATTTGCATAGCCATCCTCTGGTAGAGGTGTTGTTTGTTTTAGCGATATTACTTGCACACGATTCATGTTTGTATGCTTCATATTTTTGTTCCAAGACAGAAAGGTTTAAACGCTCTCTGTGTACTATTTGGATGTGGTTCTTATGCATAGCCTTTTACTAGTAGATCCTATACCTGTTGTATGCTTGCAAGAACAATATTGCACTGTGTTATATACTAAATATTGAAGTTTGGCAAGGTTATTGGAACCTAACTAAAAGAAAGTGCTGAAATCCCTGTCTTATGTGTAGTTACTTATGCTGTTTCTACAAAATCTCTCTCTTTTTCTGTACTAGATTACAAGTGGAGCGCTAATTTATCGTACAATAAATAACCAGTCATTATAAGTGGCAGGTTATTGCTACCACAAGCTCACAGTAGCAATTATTGATTATAAAATTAACCAGAGATCAGATCTCTGATTCATTTTATAAATATGCTCCAAATGCCCCAAAAATACAAATTGTACCATTTTTATTTTTTTAATAAAATAGCTGCACTAGGCAATATTTTGGGGGTAAAGTTGGCAGGAGTGGGGTGTTGGGCACTGAAAAGGGCCTTTACATTGCAGCCTATGGGAACTGCGTGTTCCCTGTAAATATATATATATATATATATATATATATATATATATATATATATATATATATATATATATATATATATATAGATATCAAAATAACAAGAGTATTGCATTGAGCAATGATACTTTTTTTATTGGACTAACTATACATTTATAAGATGACAAGCTTTCGGAAGAGTTCCTTCCTTTATCAAGTCTGAAGCAATACTAACCAATTCAATGGAATATATATATGTATATGCATTAGAACGAGGCTCCATTGGAGCATATGGAAGCTTGCTCTCGTGAACGTGAACGCAATGTTGCGTTCGCATTGTGCTTAACTTGCAATACCAGCGCACATTAGTGTGCACTGGTATTTCTCAGTGGAGCGCTAATAGATATGTAGTGCTCCACTTGTAATCTGGCCTTAAATAGGTCCTGTGGAGAACACAATGCACTACCAATCCTGATCTGAACATGGGCTGGTGAGCCAATCACAATTGGCATATGTGTGTAGCCCCAATTCCTGTCTGTCTCCAGCAGAATTGTATTGGTGCTCTATTATTTACTGCCCTTTCCCAAACATTGTTATATGCAGCAACAGTGTAATAATAAAATTATCTATCCCATTACATTATTTTATTCTTACAGTTTTATGTCCTTTAAAATGTTTTTTTTTTTTTTTTTAATGCCATGTAATACAAATGTATCACAATGCTGCTTTTACACTTAATTTTGACGTGGTTTAATTTATCATAGTTTACAGAAATACCTTTTGACTGTAACATTTTAGGTTGAAAAAGACTTTTTTGTTTACTTGTTGCATTGTGGACAGTTATAGCGTTACAGTTTAGAGACACTTGTAAAGTCATTTTTGTCAGAAAATGAAAACATGCAATTTAGGTAGTAAAAATTGCGTGACTCAGACTTTCTTGTACTTTTGATCAACAAGTGCAAACGTAATAATGTAGATGTATTTGCATTACGTAAAACACAAGGAATTGTACGGTTTTTCACATTACATAATATGACTGAGGCTGGCTTCCTTCCTATCACACGCTCTCCAGTTATGAGATAAAAGGGGCGTACCTCTAAGAACTAATTATGACAAAAGCTGTCACTGCACATGGAGTCCTAAAGCAATAATCTTCAAACAGGTATTCCACAGGCAGCAATTCTTAATAACAAGCAGTTGCTCTCCCACTGTAGCTACAATAATACAAACATGGTGTACTTCATCCCAATATTTGAAGGCAGAAGTGAGATATATAATATATAGGTACTCACAAATGCTTCAGGTCTTACAGTGACCCGGCTCACTGAACTCCCAGCTCAGGAAGTCGTCACTCTTGAACAGTACTGCAAACACGTTACAAATTTATTAAAAACAGAATAAAAAACCCACTTAGGGTAACATGAATTTGCATTACCCTCCACTATTAAATGTTAAAAAAACAATTGTGCGTTTTGTTTTGGCGTTCCATATTATGACTTAAGCTGGTTTCCTTCCTATGACGGTTCCTGAGATTTGGAGAACTAAAAGTTTGGCATGATCAAGGCGTATGATAGTTTAAAGGAACAGGATTGGGAGCAGCCTAAGTGATAGCTAATCAAACCTTGTACACTGTTCAGTGTAAATGATGTAAATCAGATGATCACTTTTGCTGTCTGAGATTAATATTTAGGGTCCAGAAAAATCAAAATTCTTTATAGGACACTAAAGTCAAAATAAAACGTTCATGATTCCGATAGAGCATGCACTTTTACACAAATTTTAAATCTATTATCAAATTGGCTGGTCCTGTACCTCAGTGTGTGAAATGTGTGATTGGAGTGTAGAACAAATTGCTGCAGTTACACTTGTTATAAATATCACTGTAGCACTGCACATGCTTGCATGACGTTATAAGAATGCATACTCCTCATTTGCAAACATAGAGGGATTTTTTTTGATGATAGCATCTCATTCCTGTCTTCTTGTGCATCATTTGTAAAGGCTTTATTAAGGGCTTTATTAAGACAGGACTCTGTGACTCCTAAAATTCTTAATTCTTAAAATTATCAAATTTAAAATCTTAAAAACAAGAGCACATAAATTCATTAATTGTTGCAAAGATGCTTATTTTTTTAAAAAATACTTACCTTTGTGTTATGGTAAACATTACGCCGATCCTCCGCCCGCAGCTCCTGCTTTCATTAGCATATGGATGACGATTCCGGCTTCCTCCGATCGTTGTCTGCCCCCTTTGGTGTACAGCTTGTGGGGTAACGCAACGATTGGAGGAAGCAGGATTAGTCATATATATGCTATAGAAAGCAGGAGCTGTGGACGGAGGATCTGCATTATGTTTGACATAATGCAAATGTAAGTATTTTACAAAATAAGCATCTTTGTAAATGAATTAAAGTTCCCCTGTTTTTAAAATAATTTTTTGATACTGGTCTTTAATTCATTAAAGTTTATATTCACTTTACAGTCAGTTGTCAAGAGTTTGTGTTTAGTGTTTAAAGGGATATGATAGTGCAACAATGATATGCTCGCATTGGTTACAACATGTAAATTTAGTACTTGCAACCCTGCAATTCTATGTGTTTAACCTCCGTAACATATAGTTTAAGTACTATTTTGTAGCCACAGAATACTACTGGTCTTTAGTGGACACAGCCACAGAGCCAATGAGCAGCAGTTGCACTAGCTAAGTATACTATTATTTCATAAAGGAATTTTCCTCTCTGAGTATATTGGGGTGGGAATTTGAATATCCCCAAAACCTCATACACCGTCCTAGAATCCATTTAGTAGGCATCAGACCCCCCTTCTCCTCTTACACCTCTAGGTATTATAGGATGGGTCTCTTTAGGCTCCCCTTATTGTGTTTATTATAAATTGATCAACAATAAAGCAATTACCTGCTTCTTAGTGATTCATATGGCATTTAACCCCTTAGGGACCAGGCCATTTTTCAATTTTCTTACTGTTAAGGACCAGGGCTGTTTTTACATTTCTGTGGTGTTTGTGTTTAGCTGTAATTTTCCTCTTACTCATTTACTGTACCCACACATATTATATACCGTTTATATACTCATTACTGTACCCACACATATTATTCACAGTTTTTCTCGCCATCAAATGGACTTTGTAAAGAGACCATTATTTTCATCATATCTTATAATTTACTATAAAAAAATGTTATAAAATATGATTAATTTTTTTTAAAAACACACTTTTTCTAACTTTGACCCCCAAAATCGGTTACATATCTACAACCACTAAAAAACACCCATGCTAAATAGTGTATACATTTTCTCCTGAGTTTAGAAATACTTAATGTTTACATGTTCTTTGCAAGTTATAGGGGAATAAGTACAAGTAGCACTTTGCTATTTCCAAACCATTTTTTCTTCTTCAAAATTAACGATAGTTATTATTATGATTACATTGTAACACTGATATCTGTCAGGAATCCCTAAATAACCCTTCACATGTGTATATTTTTTTTTTAGTAGACAAGTATTGCTCTAGGCCCATTTTGGTATATTTTATGCCATCATTTCACCGCCAAATGCGATCAAATAAAAAAAAAAGTTCACTTTTTCACAAACTTTAGGTTTCTCACTGAAATTATTTACCAACCCCTTGTGCAATTATGGCACACATGGTTCCAAATGCTTCTCTGGGATCCTCTTTGTTCAGAAATAGCAGACATATATGGCTTTGGCATTGCTTTTTGGTAATTAGAAGGCCGCTAAATGCCGCTGCGCACCACACTTGTATTATGCCCAGCAGTGAAGGGGTTAATTAGGTTGCTTGTAGGGTTAATTTTAGCTTTAGTTTAGAGCTCAGCCTCCCACCTGACACATCCTACCCCCTGATCCTTCCCTGACTCCTCTCAAACAGCTCTCTTCCCAACCCCACCCCCAAGGGTCATCCCTATCTTAAGTACTAGCAGAAAGTCTGCCAGTATAAAAATAAAAGGTGTTTTTTTTTTTTTTTTTTTTTTAATAAAAATAAATGATTATATTTTCTGCAGTGTAGGATCCCCCTTACCACCCAACCTCCCTGAGCCCCCCAAACAGTTCTCTAACCCTTCCCCCTCTACCTATTTGCTGCGATCTTATGTACTAGCAGCTAGCTGCCAGTACCCAGTTTGCTCTAAATGATTGTAATAAAAAAAAAAAAAAAACACTTTTTTTCCGTAGTGTAGCTGCCCCCCTTCATTAGCATACCCCCTCCCCTCCTTGATCCCTTTCCAGACACGTATCCCACATAGGATCCCCCTCTCCTCCTTCTCACTCACTGCCGTGCTGTAGCGTGGCGTAGCCATCCTCTCTCACCCCCCCCTTAACCCCCTTCCCGCCTCCTTCAGCGATGGGCCGCCCTCCCACGCCACCATCGATCGGCACCAACGAGAGGGCCATAGGTTGCTTAGCAAAGGGTATTGCACGATGCCTCAATATCGAGGCACCACTGCAAAACGCTGATCGCTTCCAGAGCTTGAAACCCCCTGAGGACGTAACAGGCACGTTCTTGGTCGTTAACAACCATTTTTTGTAGGACGTACCTGGTACGTCCTCGGTCGTTAAGGGGTTAAAAGAGCACACACCCCTCTTTCAGTTGAGATCCACATGTTCCTGTAAGTGAAGGCTGAGATATCAGTCTCCAATTAACCCGGGGGTTACACATGTAAGGGAATGTCTCTGGACACCTCCTTATTGCATAGGTCATACGCATGTATATGATGACATCTTCATTGGTCACAGTTATTTTTAGTACATTTAATTTATTCTACCAGAGAACAATAAAATGTGAGTTTACTAAAGACAACTGGGAAACTCTCTCTTAACACAGTTGGGAAGGGGGATGATGTCACCCAACTGTTTGCACCCATGGAGATAATATGTATAATAGTTTTTGCTTTTAAAAAAAAACCTGTATATCATATGCTGGACAAAACTTTACTTTTTTAATGCGTTTGAGACTTGTCTTTGTCCTTATTGGGCACAGAACAAACCTTTTAAATTCGAGTTGTGCACAAAATTAGCATTTCTCCAACATAGGTGTGTCCGGTCCACGGCGTCATCCTTACTTGTGGGATATTCTCTTCCCCAACAGGAAATGGCAAAGAGCCCAGCAAAGCTGGTCACATGATCCCTCCTAGGCTCCGCCTACCCCAGTCATTCTCTTTGCCGTTGTACAGGCAACATCTCCACGGAGATGGCTTAGAGTTTTTTAGTGTTTAACTGTAGTTTTTATTATTCAATCAAGAGTTTGTTATTTTGAAATAGTGCTGGTATGTACTATTTACTCAGAAACAGAAAAGAGATGAAGATTTCTGTTTGTATGAGGAAAATGATTTTAGCAACCGTCACTAAAATCCATGGCTGTTCCACACAGGACTGTTGAGAGCAATTAACTTCAGTTGGGGGAACGGTGAGCAGTCTCTTGCTGCTTGAGGTATGACACATTCTAACAAGACGATGTAATGCTGGAAGCTGTCATTTTCCCTATGGGATCCGGTAAGCCATGTTTATTAAGATCGTAAATAAGGGCTTCACAAGGGCTTATTAAGACTGTAGACTTTTTCTGGGCTAAATCGATTCATTATTAACACATATTTAGCCTTGAGGAATCATTTATTCTGGGTATTTTGATATAATAATATCGGCAGGCACTGTTTTAGACACCTTATTCTTTAGGGGCTTTCCCAAATCATAGACAGAGCCTCATTTTCGCGCCGGTGTTGCGCACTTGTTTTTGAGAGGCATGACATGCAGTCGCATGTGAGAGGAGCTCTGATACTTAGAAAAGACTTTCTGAAGGCGTCATTTGGTATCGTATTCCCCTTTGGGCTTGGTTGGGTCTCAGCAAAGCAGATACCAGGGACTGTAAAGGGGTTAAAGTTCAAAACGGCTCCGGTTCCGTTATTTTAAGGGTTAAAGCTTCCAAATTTGGTGTGCAATACTTTTAAGGCTTTAAGAGACTGTGGTGAAAATTTGGTGAATTTTGAACAATTCCTTCATGTTTTTTCGCAATTGCAGTAATAAAGTGTGTTCAGTTTAAAATTTAAAGTGACAGTAACGGTTTTATTTTAAAACGTTTTTTGTACTTTGTTATCAAGTTTATGCCTGTTTAACATGTCTGAACTACCAGATAGACTGTGTTCTGAATGTGGGGAAGCCAGAATTCCCATTCATTTAAATAAATGTGATTTATGTGACAATGACAATGATGCCCAAGATGATTCCTCAAGTGAGGGGAGTAAGCATGGTACTGCATCATTCCCTCCTTCGTCTACACGAGTCTTGCCCACTCAGGAGGCCCCTAGTACATCTAGCGCGCCAATACTCCTTACTATGCAACAATTAACGGCTGTAATGGATAATTCTGTCAAAAACATTTTAGCCAAAATGAACACTTATCAGCGTAAGCGCGACTACTCTGTTTTAGATACTGAAGAGCATGACGACGCTGATAATAATGGTTCTGAAGGGCCCCTAACCCAGTCTGATGGGGCCAGGGAGGTTTTGTCTGAGGGAGAAATTACTGATTCAGGGAACATTTCTCAACAAGCTGAACCTGATGTGATTACGTTTAAATTTAAGTTGGAACATCTCCGCATTCTGCTCAAGGAGGTATTATCCACTCTGGATGATTGTGACAAGTTGGTCATCCCAGAGAAACTATGTAAAATGGACAAGTTCCTAGAGGTCCCGGGGCTCCCAGAAGCTTTTCCTATACCCAAGCGGGTGGCGGACATTGTTAATAAAGAATGGGAAAGGCCCGGTATTCCTTTCGTCCCTCCCCCCATATTTAAAAAATTGTTTCCTATGGTCGACCCCAGAAAGGACTTATGGCAGACAGTCCCCAAGGTCGAGGGAGCGGTTTCCACTTTAAACAAACGCACCACTATACCCATAGAGGATAGTTGTGTTTTCAAAGATCCTATGGATAAAAAATTAGAAGGTTTACTTAAAAAGATGTTTGTTCAGCAGGGTTACCTTCTACAACCAATTTCATGCATTGTCCCTGTAGCTACAGCCGCATGTTTCTGGTTCGATGAGCTGATAAAGGCGGTCGATAGTGATTCTCCTCCTTATGAGGAGATTATGGACAGAATCAATGCTCTCAAATTGGCTAATTCTTTCACCCTAGACGCCACCTTGCAATTGGCTAGGTTAGCGGCTAAGAATTCTGGGTTTGCTATTGTGGCGCGCAGAGCGCTTTGGTTGAAATCTTGGTCAGCTGATGCGTCTTCCAAGAACAAGCTACTTAACATTCCTTTCAAGGGGAAAACGCTGTTTGGCCCTGACTTGAAAGAGATTATCTCTGATATCACTGGGGGTAAGGGCCACGCCCTTCCTCAAGATCGGCCTTTCAAGGCAAAAAATAAACCTAATTTTCGTCCCTTTCGTAGAAATGGACCAGCCCAAAGTGCTACGTCCTCTAAGCAAGAGGGTAATACTTCTCAAGCCAAGCCAGCTTGGAGACCAATGCAAGGCTGGAACAAGGGAAAGCAGGCCAAGAAACCTGCCACTGCTACCAAGACAGCATGAAATGTTGGCCCCCGATCCGGGACCGGATCTGGTGGGGGGCAGACTCTCTCTCTTCGCTCAGGCTTGGGCAAGAGATGTTCTGGATCCTTGGGCGCTAGAAATAGTCTCCCAAGGTTATCTTCTGGAATTCAAGGGGCTTCCCCCAAGGGGGAGGTTCCACAGGTCTCAGTTGTCTTCAGACCACATAAAAAGACAGGCATTCTTACATTGTGTAGAAGACCTGTTAAAAATGGGAGTGATTCATCCTGTTCCATTAAGAGAACAAGGGATGGGGTTCTACTCCAATCTGTTCATAGTTCCCAAAAAAGAGGGAACGTTCAGACCAATCTTAGATCTCAAGATCCTAAACAAGTTTCTCAAGGTTCCATCGTTCAAGATGGAAACCATTCGAACTATTCTTCCTTCCATCCAGGAAGGTCAATTCATGACCACAGTGGATTTAAAGGATGCGTATCTACATATTCCTATCCACAAGGAACATCATCGGTTCCTAAGGTTCGCATTCCTGGACAAGCATTACCAGTTCGTGGCGCTTCCTTTCGGATTAGCCACTGCTCCAAGGATTTTCACAAAGGTACTAGGGTCCCTTCTAGCTGTGCTAAGACCAAGGGGCATTGCTGTAGTACCTTACTTGGACGACATTCTGATTCAAGCGTCGTCCCTTCCTCAAGCAAAGGCTCACACGGACATTGTCCTGGCCTTTCTCAGATCTCACGGATGTAAAGTGAACGTGGAAAAGAGTTCTCTATCTCCGTCAACAAGGGTTCCCTTCTTGGGAACAATAATAGACTCCTTAGAAATGAGGATTTTTCTGACAGAGGCCAGAAAAACAAAACTTCTAGACTCTTGTCGGATACTTCATTCCGTTCCTCTTCCTTCCATAGCGCAGTGCATGGAAGTGATCGGTTTGATGGTAGCGGCAATGGACATAGTTCCTTTTGCGCGCATTCATCTAAGACCATTACAACTGTGCATGCTCAGTCAGTGGAATGGGGATTATACAGACTTGTCTCCGAAGATACAAGTAGATCAGAGGACCAGAGACTCACTCCGTTGGTGGCTGTCCCTGGACAACCTGTCACAAGGGATGACATTCCGCAGACCGGAGTGGGTCATCGTCACGACCGACGCCAGTCTGATGGGCTGGGGCGCGGTCTGGGGATCCCTGAAAGCTCAGGGTCTTTGGTCTCGGGAAGAATCTCTTCTACCGATAAATATTCTGGAACTGAGAGCGATATTCAATGCTCTCAAGGCTTGGCCTCAGCTAGCGAGGGCCAAGTTCATACGGTTTCAATCAGACAACATGACAACTGTTGCGTACATCAACCATCAGGGGGGAACAAGGAGTTCCCTAGCGATGGAAGAAGTGACCAAAATCATTCTATGGGCGGAGTCTCACTCCTGCCACCTGTCTGCTATCCACATCCCAGGAGTGGAAAATTGGGAAGCGGATTTTCTGAGTCGTCAGACATTGCATCCGGGGGAGTGGGAACTCCATCCGGAAATCTTTGCCCAAGTCACTCAGCTGTGGGGCATTCCAGACATGGATCTGATGGCCTCTCGTCAGAACTTCAAAGTTCCTTGCTACGGGTCCAGATCCAGGGATCCCAAGGCGGCTCTAGTGGATGCACTAGTAGCACCTTGGACCTTCAAACTAGCTTATGTGTTCCCGCCGTTTCCTCTCATCCCCAGGCTGGTAGCCAGGATCAATCAGGAGAGGGCGTCGGTGATCTTGATAGCTCCTGCGTGGCCACGCAGGACTTGGTATGCAGATCTGGTGAATATGTCATCGGCTCCACCTTGGAAGCTACCTTTGAGACGAGACCTTCTTGTTCAGGGTCCGTTCGAACATCCGAATCTGGTTTCACTCCAGCTGACTGCTTGGAGATTGAACGCTTGATCTTATCGAAGCGAGGGTTCTCAGATTCTGTTATCGATACTCTTGTTCAGGCCAGAAAGCCTGTAACTAGAAAGATTTACCACAAAATTTGGAAAAAATATATCTGTTGGTGTGAATCTAAAGGATTCCCTTGGGACAAGGTTAAGATTCCTAAGATTCTATCCTTCCTTCAAGAAGGATTGGAAAAAGGATTATCTGCTAGTTCCCTGAAGGGACAGATTTCTGCCTTGTCTGTGTTACTTCACAAAAAGCTGGCAGCTGTGCCAGATGTTCAAGCCTTTGTTCAGGCTCTGGTTAGAATTAAGCCTGTTTACAAACCTTTGACTCCTCCTTGGAGTCTCAACTTAGTTCTTTCAGTTCTTCAGGGGGTTCCGTTTGAACCCTTACATTCCGTTGATATTAAGTTATTATCTTGGAAAGTTTTGTTTTTAGTTGCAATTTCTTCTGCTAGAAGAGTTTCAGAATTATCTGCTCTGCAGTGTTCTCCTCCTTATCTGGTGTTCCATGCAGATAAGGTGGTTTTGCGTACTAAACCTGGTTTTCTTCCAAAAGTTGTTTCTAACAAAAACATTAACCAGGAGATTATCGTACCTTCTCTGTGTCCGAAACCAGTTTCAAAGAAGGAACGTTTGTTGCACAATTTGGATGTTGTTCGCGCTCTAAAATTCTATTTAGATGCTACAAAGGATTTTAGACAAACATCTTCCTTGTTTGTTGTTTATTCCGGTAAAAGGAGAGGTCAAAAAGCAACTTCTACCTCTCTCTCCTTTTGGATTAAAAGCATCATCAGATTGGCTTACGAGACTGCCGGACGGCAGCCTCCCGAAAGAATCACGGCTCATTCCACTAGGGCTGTGGCTTCCACATGGGCCTTCAAGAACGAGGCTTCTGTTGATCAGATATGTAGGGCAGCGACTTGGTCTTCACTGCACACTTTTACCAAATTTTACAAGTTTGATACTTTTGCTTCTTCTGAGGCTATTTTTGGGAGAAAGGTTTTGCAAGCCGTGGTGCCTTCCATTTAGGTGACCTGATTTGCTCCCTCCCTTCATCCGTGTCCTAAAGCTTTGGTATTGGTTCCCACAAGTAAGGATGACGCCGTGGACCGGACACACCTATGTTGGAGAAAACAGAATTTATGTTTACCTGATAAATTACTTTCTCCAACGGTGTGTCCGGTCCACGGCCCGCCCTGGTTTTTTTTTTTTAATCAGGTCTGATAATTTATTTTCTTTAACTACAGTCACCACGGTACCATATGGTTTCTCCTATGCAAATATTCCTCCTTAACGTCGGTCGAATGACTGGGGTAGGCGGAGCCTAGGAGGGATCATGTGACCAGCTTTGCTGGGCTCTTTGCCATTTCCTGTTGGGGAAGAGAATATCCCACAAGTAAGGATGACGCCGTGGACCGGACACACCGTTGGAGAAAGTAATTTATCAGGTAAACATAAATTCTGTTTTCTTGCTGCTCTTTTATATGTTTAGACCTTTTTATTTAATGTCCCTTTAAATATTTATTTAAAGGGATATACAATGAAAAACAAAACTATAATGTGTTAGGGAATTTTATTATAATACTATTGCTTGCATATAACAGTGTTTAAGCCCTGCAAAATGATTACACATGTAGAGAGCAGCAACGCACTACTGGGACCTTGCTGAACACATCTGATGAGCCAATGACAAGTGGCATATGTATATAGCTAATTGCCAGCTTGTTCCTAGTAGTGCAATGTTCCTCCTGACCTTGGTATGCTTTTCAACTCTTTATACTAAGAAAACAAAGTAAATTTGATAACCAAAGTAAACTTTTTTTTTTATTTTTAAAATGGCATTCTATATGTGAATCATAAATTACTATTTAACTTTCATGTGCCTTGTAGCCAGCTTGTGGTTCACAAATACCAGAAATGTAGGACACCTTAAAGATACTGGAAAAAAATAATTTATAATAATGTACATTTTAGGAGGTGTTGCCTCAAATCAAACTCTATTGAGAGAAAATGTTTCAAAAGCTGGTGACCTTGTGGCAGAAGTAGATTAACCCCTTTTCTCTTGTTAAGTGTATCCAGTCCACGGATCATCCATTACTTGTGGGATATTCTCCTTCCCAACAGGAAGTTGCAAGAGGATCACCCACAGCAGAGCTGCTATATAGCTCCTCACCTCACTGCCATATCCAGTCATTCTCTTGCAACTCTCAACAAAGATGGACGTAGTAAGAGGAGAGTGGTGTATTATAGTTCGTTTTTTAACTTTAATCAAAAGTTTGTTATTTTTAAATGGTACCGGAGTGTACTGTTTCATCTCAGGCAGCATTAGAAGAAGAATCTGCCTGTGATTTCTATGATCTTAGCAGAAGTAACTAAGATCCATTGCTGTTCTCACATATTCTGAGGAGTGAGGTAACTTCAGAGAGGGAATGGCGTGCTTGTTTTCCTGCAATAAGGTATGTGCAGTTAATATTTTTCTAGGGATGGAATTTGCTAGAAAATGCTGCTGATACCGGATTAATGTAAGTAAAGCCTTAAATGCAGTGATAGCGACTGGTATCAGGCTTATTAATAGAGATACATACTCTTATAAAAGTGTAATATAAAACGTTTGCTGGCATGTTTAATCGTTTTTATATATGTTTGGTGACAAAACTTATTGGGGCCTAGTTTTTTTCCACATGGCTGGTTTGATTTTTGCCTAGAAACAGTTCCTGAGGCTTTCCACTGTTGCAATATGAGTGGGAGGGGCCTATTTTAGTGCTTTTCTGTGCAGGTAAAAATACTGACAGAGACATTCAGCTTCTTCCTGCATGATCCAGGACATCTCTGAAGGGCTCAAAAGGCTTCAAAGTCGTGTTTGAGGAAGGTAAAAAGCCACAGTAGACTGTGGCAGTTGTTGTGACTGTGTTTAAAAAACGTTTTTGTCATTTATTATTCTGTTTTTGTTATTAAGGGGTTAATTATCCATTTGCAAGTGGGTGCAATGCTCTGCTGACTTGTTACATACACTGTAAAAATTTTGTTAGTGTAACTGCCTTTTTTCACTGTTATTTCAAATTTTGTCAAAATTTGTTTCTCTTAAAGGCACAGTAACATTTTTTATATTGCTTGTTAACTTGCTTTAAAGTGTTTTCCAAGCTTGCTAGTCTCATTGCTAGTCTGTACAAACATGTCTGAAACAGAGGATACTTGTTCATTATGTTTAAAAGCCATGATGGTGCCCCATAGGAGAATGTGTACTAAATGTATTGATTTCACCTTAAACAGTAAAGATCAGTCTTTATCTATAAAAGAATTGTCACCAGAGGGGTCTGTCGAGGGGGAAGTTATGCCGACTAACTCTCCCCACGTGTCGGACCCTTCGCCTCCCGCTCAAGGGACGCACGCTAATATGGCGCCAAGTACATCAGGGACGCCTATAGCGATTACTTTGCAGGACATGGCTGCAATCATGAATAATACCCTGTCAGAGGTATTATCCAGATTGCCTGAATTGAGAGGCAAGCGCGATAGCTCTGGGGTTAGACGAGATACAGAGCGCGTAGATGCTGTAAGAACCATGTCTGATACTGCGTCACAATATGCAGAACCTGAGGACGGAGAGCTTCAGTCTGTGGGTGACGTCTCTGAATCGGGGAGACCTGATTCAGAGATTTCTAATTTTAAATTTAAGCTTGAGAACCTCCGTGTATTGCTTGGGGAGGTATTAGCTGCTCTGAATGACTGTGACACAATTGCAGTGCCAGAGAAATTGTGTAGGCTGGATAAATACTATGCAGTGCCGGTGAGTACTGATGTTTTTCCAATACCTAAAAGGCTTACAGAAATTATTAGTAAGGAGTGGGATAGGCCCGGTGTGCCCTTTTCCCCACCTCCTATATTTAGAAAAATGTTTCCAATAGATGCCACTACACGGGACTTATGGCAGACTGTCCCTAAGGTGGAGGGAGCAGTTTCTACTTTAGCAAAGCGTACCACTATCCCGGTTGAGGACAGTTGTGCTTTTTCAGATCCAATGGATAAAAAATTAGAGGGTTACCTTAAGAAAATGTTTATTCAACAAGGTTTTATTTTACAGCCCCTTGCATGCATTGCGCCTGTCACTGCTGCGGCGGCATTCTGGTTTGAGGCCCTGGAAGATGCCATCCATACAGCTCCATTGACTGAAATTGTTGTCAAGCTTAGAACTCTTAAGCTAGCTAACTCATTTGTTTCTGATGCCATTGTTCATTTGACTAAACTAACGGCTAAGAATTCCGGATTCGCCATCCAGGCGCGTAGGGCGCTATGGCTCAAATCCTGGTCAGCTGATGTGACTTCAAAGTCTAAATTACTCAACATTCCTTTCAAGGGGCAGACCTTATTCGGGCCTGGTTTGAAAGAAATTATTGCTGACATTACTGGAGGTAAGGGTCATACCCTTCCTCAGGACAGGGCCAAATCAAAGGCCAAACAGTCTAATTTTCGTGCCTTTCGAAATTTCAAGGCAGGTGCAGCATCAACTTCCTCTGCTTCAAAACAAGAGGGAACTTTTGCTCAATCCAAGCAGGCCTGGAAACCTAACCAGTCCTGGAACAAGGGTAAGCAGCCCAGAAAGCCTGCTGCTGCCTCTAAGACAGCATGAAGGAGCGGACCCCTATCCGACAAGATATCTAGTAGGGGGCAGACTCTCTCTCTTCGCCCAGGCGTGGGCAAGAGATGTTCAGGATCCCTGGGCGTTGGAGATCATATCTCAGGGATATCTTCTGGACTTCAAAGCTTCTCCTCCACAAGGGAGATTTCACCTTTCAAGATTATCTGCAAACCAGATAAAGAAAGAGGCATTCCTAAGCTGCGTACAAGATCTCCTTGTAATGGGAGTGATCCATCCAGTTCTGCGGACGGAACAAGGACAGGGGTTTTATTCAAATCTGTTTGTGGTTCCCAAAAAAGAGGGAACCTTCAGACCAATTTTGGATTTAAAGATCCTAAACAAATTCCTCAGAGTTCCGTCATTCAAGATGGAAACTATTCGAACCATTTTACCCATGATCCAAGAGGGTCAGTACATGACCACAGTGGACTTAAAGGATGCCTACCTTCACATTCCGATTCACAAGAATCATCATCAGTTCCTGAGGTTTGCCTTTCTAGACAGGCATTACCAATTTGTAGCTCTTCCATTCGGGTTGGCTACAGCCCCAAGAATTTTTACAAAGGTTCTGGGCTCACTTCTGGCGGTCCTAAGACCGCGAGGCATAGCGGTGGCTCCTTACCTGGACGATATCCTGATACAGGCATCAAGCTTTCAAATTGCCAAATCTCATACAGAGATAGTTCTGGCATTCCTGAGGTCGCATGGGTGGAAAGTGAACGAAGAAAAGAGTTCTCTATCTCCTCTCACAAGGGTTTCCTTCCTAGGGACTCTAATAGATTCTGTAGAAATGAAAATTTACCTGACGGAGTCCAGGTTATCAAAACTTCTAAATGCTTGCCGTGTTCTTCACTCCATTCCGCGCCCCACGGTGGCTCAGTGCATCGAAGTAATCAGCTTAATGGTAGCGGCGATGGACATAGTGCCATTCGCGCGCCTGCATCTCAGACCTCTGCAATTATGCATGCTCAGTCAGTGGAATGGGGATTACACAGATTTGTCCCCTCTACTAAATCTGGATCAGGAAACCAGAGATTCTCTTCTCTGGTGGTTATCTCGGGCCCATCTGTCCAAGGGTATGACCTTTCGCAGACCAGATTGGACAATTGTAACAACAGATGCCAGCCTTCTAGGTTGGGGTGCAGTCTGGAACTCCCTGAAGGCTCAGGGTTCATGGACTCAGGAGGAGAAACTCCTCCCAATAAATATTCTGGAGTTAAGAGCAATTTTCAATGCTCTTCTGGCTTGGCCTCAGCTAGCAACACTGAGGTTCATCAGATTTCAGTCGGACAACATCACGACTGTGGCTTACATCAGCCATCAAGGGGGAACCAGGAGTTCCCTAGCAATGTCAGAAGTCTCCAAGATAATTCGCTGGGCAGAGACTCACTCTTGCCACCTGTCAGCGATCCATATCCCAGGTGTAGAGAACTGGGAGGCGGATTTTCTATGTCGTCAGACTTTTCATCCGGGGGAATGGGAACTCCATCCGGAGGTGTTTGCTCAATTGGTTCTCCGTTGGGGCAAACCAGAATTGGATCTCATGGCGTCTCGCCAGAACGCCAAGCTTCCTTGTTACGGATCCAGGTCCAGGGACCGAGAAGCGGCACTGATAGATGCTCTAGCAGCGCCTTGGTTCTTCAACCTGGCTTATGTGTTTCCACCGTTTCCTCTGCTCCCTCGTCTGATTGCCAAAATCAAACAGGAAAGGGCATCGGTGATATTGATAGCGCCTGCGTGGCCACGCAGGACCTGGTATGCAGACCTAGTGGACATGTCATCCTTTCCACCATGGACTCTGCCTCTGAGACAAGACCTTCTAATACAAGGTGCTTTCAATCATCCGAATCTACTTTCTCTGAGACTGACTGCATGGAGATTGAACGCTTGATCCTATCAAAGCGTGGCTTCTCCGAGTCAGTAATTGATACCTTAATACAGGCACGAAAGCCTGTCACCAGGAAAATTTACCACAAGATATGGCGTAAATATCTTCATTGGTGTGAATCCAAGAATTACTCATGGAGTAGGGTTAGGATTCCTAGGATTATCAGCTAGTTCTTTAAAGGGACAGATTTCTGTTCTGTCTATTCTTTTACACAAGCGTCTGGCAGAAGTTCCAGACGTTCAGGCATTTTATCAGGCTTTAGTTAGAATTAAGCCTGTGTTTAAACCTGTTGCTCCTCCATGGAGCTTCAACTTGGTTCTTAAAGTTCTTTTTCTGATGGCTATTTCCTCGGCTCGAAGAGTCTCGGAGTTATCTGCCTTACATTGTGATTCTCATTATCTGATCTTTCATTCAGATAAAGTTGTTCTGCGTACAAAACCTGGGTTTTTACCTAAGGTGGTTTCTAATAAGAATATCAATCAAGAGATTGTTGTTCCATCATTATGTCCTAATTGCTTGGGGAGGTATTAGCTGCTCTGAATGACTGTGACACAATTGCAGTGCCAGAGAAATTGTGTAGGCTGGATAAATACTATGCAGTGCCGGTGAGTACTGATGTTTTTCCAATACCTAAAAGGCTTACAGAAATTATTAGTAAGGAGTGGGATAGGCCCGGTGTGCCCTTTTCCCCACCTCCTATATTTAGAAAAATGTTTCCAATAGATGCCACTACACGGGACTTATGGCAGACTGTCCCTAAGGTGGAGGGAGCAGTTTCTACTTTAGCAAAGCGTACCACTATCCCGGTTGAGGACAGTTGTGCTTTTTCAGATCCAATGGATAAAAAATTAGAGGGTTACCTTAAGAAAATGTTTATTCAACAAGGTTTTATTTTACAGCCCCTTGCATGCATTGCGCCTGTCACTGCTGCGGCGGCATTCTGGTTTGAGGCCCTGGAAGATGCCATCCATACAGCTCCATTGACTGAAATTGTTGTCAAGCTTAGAACTCTTAAGCTAGCTAACTCATTTGTTTCTGATGCCATTGTTCATTTGACTAAACTAACGGCTAAGAATTCCGGATTCGCCATCCAGGCGCGTAGGGCGCTATGGCTCAAATCCTGGTCAGCTGATGTGACTTCAAAGTCTAAATTACTCAACATTCCTTTCAAGGGGCAGACCTTATTCGGGCCTGGTTTGAAAGAAATTATTGCTGACATTACTGGAGGTAAGGGTCATACCCTTCCTCAGGACAGGGCCAAATCAAAGGCCAAACAGTCTAATTTTCGTGCCTTTCGAAATTTCAAGGCAGGTGCAGCATCAACTTCCTCTGCTTCAAAACAAGAGGGAACTTTTGCTCAATCCAAGCAGGCCTGGAAACCTAACCAGTCCTGGAACAAGGGTAAGCAGCCCAGAAAGCCTGCTGCTGCCTCTAAGACAGCATGAAGGAGCGGACCCCTATCCGACAAGATATCTAGTAGGGGGCAGACTCTCTCTCTTCGCCCAGGCGTGGGCAAGAGATGTTCAGGATCCCTGGGCGTTGGAGATCATATCTCAGGGATATCTTCTGGACTTCAAAGCTTCTCCTCCACAAGGGAGATTTCACCTTTCAAGATTATCTGCAAACCAGATAAAGAAAGAGGCATTCCTAAGCTGCGTACAAGATCTCCTTGTAATGGGAGTGATCCATCCAGTTCTGCGGACGGAACAAGGACAGGGGTTTTATTCAAATCTGTTTGTGGTTCCCAAAAAAGAGGGAACCTTCAGACCAATTTTGGATTTAAAGATCCTAAACAAATTCCTCAGAGTTCCGTCATTCAAGATGGAAACTATTCGAACCATTTTACCCATGATCCAAGAGGGTCAGTACATGACCACAGTGGACTTAAAGGATGCCTACCTTCACATTCCGATTCACAAGAATCATCATCAGTTCCTGAGGTTTGCCTTTCTAGACAGGCATTACCAATTTGTAGCTCTTCCATTCGGGTTGGCTACAGCCCCAAGAATTTTTACAAAGGTTCTGGGCTCACTTCTGGCGGTCCTAAGACCGCGAGGCATAGCGGTGGCTCCTTACCTGGACGATATCCTGATACAGGCATCAAGCTTTCAAATTGCCAAATCTCATACAGAGATAGTTCTGGCATTCCTGAGGTCGCATGGGTGGAAAGTGAACGAAGAAAAGAGTTCTCTATCTCCTCTCACAAGGGTTTCCTTCCTAGGGACTCTAATAGATTCTGTAGAAATGAAAATTTACCTGACGGAGTCCAGGTTATCAAAACTTCTAAATGCTTGCCGTGTTCTTCACTCCATTCCGCGCCCCACGGTGGCTCAGTGCATCGAAGTAATCAGCTTAATGGTAGCGGCGATGGACATAGTGCCATTCGCGCGCCTGCATCTCAGACCTCTGCAATTATGCATGCTCAGTCAGTGGAATGGGGATTACACAGATTTGTCCCCTCTACTAAATCTGGATCAGGAAACCAGAGATTCTCTTCTCTGGTGGTTATCTCGGGCCCATCTGTCCAAGGGTATGACCTTTCGCAGACCAGATTGGACAATTGTAACAACAGATGCCAGCCTTCTAGGTTGGGGTGCAGTCTGGAACTCCCTGAAGGCTCAGGGTTCATGGACTCAGGAGGAGAAACTCCTCCCAATAAATATTCTGGAGTTAAGAGCAATTTTCAATGCTCTTCTGGCTTGGCCTCAGCTAGCAACACTGAGGTTCATCAGATTTCAGTCGGACAACATCACGACTGTGGCTTACATCAGCCATCAAGGGGGAACCAGGAGTTCCCTAGCAATGTCAGAAGTCTCCAAGATAATTCGCTGGGCAGAGACTCACTCTTGCCACCTGTCAGCGATCCATATCCCAGGTGTAGAGAACTGGGAGGCGGATTTTCTATGTCGTCAGACTTTTCATCCGGGGGAATGGGAACTCCATCCGGAGGTGTTTGCTCAATTGGTTCTCCGTTGGGGCAAACCAGAATTGGATCTCATGGCGTCTCGCCAGAACGCCAAGCTTCCTTGTTACGGATCCAGGTCCAGGGACCGAGAAGCGGCACTGATAGATGCTCTAGCAGCGCCTTGGTTCTTCAACCTGGCTTATGTGTTTCCACCGTTTCCTCTGCTCCCTCGTCTGATTGCCAAAATCAAACAGGAAAGGGCATCGGTGATATTGATAGCGCCTGCGTGGCCACGCAGGACCTGGTATGCAGACCTAGTGGACATGTCATCCTTTCCACCATGGACTCTGCCTCTGAGACAAGACCTTCTAATACAAGGTGCTTTCAATCATCCGAATCTACTTTCTCTGAGACTGACTGCATGGAGATTGAACGCTTGATCCTATCAAAGCGTGGCTTCTCCGAGTCAGTAATTGATACCTTAATACAGGCACGAAAGCCTGTCACCAGGAAAATTTACCACAAGATATGGCGTAAATATCTTCATTGGTGTGAATCCAAGAATTACTCATGGAGTAGGGTTAGGATTCCTAGGATTATCAGCTAGTTCTTTAAAGGGACAGATTTCTGTTCTGTCTATTCTTTTACACAAGCGTCTGGCAGAAGTTCCAGACGTTCAGGCATTTTATCAGGCTTTAGTTAGAATTAAGCCTGTGTTTAAACCTGTTGCTCCTCCATGGAGCTTCAACTTGGTTCTTAAAGTTCTTTTTCTGATGGCTATTTCCTCGGCTCGAAGAGTCTCGGAGTTATCTGCCTTACATTGTGATTCTCATTATCTGATCTTTCATTCAGATAAAGTTGTTCTGCGTACAAAACCTGGGTTTTTACCTAAGGTGGTTTCTAATAAGAATATCAATCAAGAGATTGTTGTTCCATCATTATGTCCTAATCCTTCTTCAAAGAAGGAACGTCTTTTGCATAATCTAGACGTAGTCCATGCCTTGAAGTTTTACTTACAGGCTACTAAAGATTTTCGCCAAACATCTAACCTGTTTTTTGTTTACTCTGGACAGAGGAGAGGTCAGAAGGCCTCGGCAACCTGTCTTTCTTTTTGGCTTCGGAGTATAATCCGTTTAGCCTATGAGACTGCTGGACAGCAGCCTCCTGAAAGGATTACAGCTCATTCTACTAGAGCTGTGGCTTCCACCTGGGCCTTTAAAAATGAGGCCTCTGTTGAACAGATTTGCAAGGCTGCAACTTGGTCTTCCCTTCATAATTTTTCCAAATTTTCCAAATTTGATACTTTTGCTTCTTCGG
This sequence comes from Bombina bombina, assembly GCF_027579735.1. Taxonomy (NCBI): domain Eukaryota; kingdom Metazoa; phylum Chordata; class Amphibia; order Anura; family Bombinatoridae; genus Bombina; species Bombina bombina. The sequence continues at coordinate 173,786,603 of NC_069502.1, read as the reverse complement.
AGGCTGTTTTTGGGAGAAAGGTTCTACAGGCAGTGGTTCCTTCCGTTTAAGTTCCTGCCTTGTCCCTCCCATCATCCGTGTACTTTAGCTTTGGTATTGGTATCCCACAAGTAAAGGATGATCCGTGGACTGGATACACTTAAGAGAAAACATAATTTATGCTTACCTGATAAATTTATTTCTCTTGTAGTGTATCCAGTCCACGGCCCGCCCTGTCCTTTTCAGGCAGGTCTAAATTTTAATTAAACTACAGTCACCACTGCACCCTATGGTTTCTCCTTTCTCGGCTTGTTTCGGTCGAATGACTGGATATGGCAGTGAGGGGAGGAGCTATATAGCAGCTCTGCCGTGGGTGATCCTCTTGCAACTTCCTGTTGGGAAGGAGAATATCCCACAAGTAATGGATGATCCGTGGACTGGATACACTACAAGAGAAATAAATTTATCAGGTAAGCATAAATTATGTTTTTTATTGTACAGAATTTCAGAGGCTCTTCTAAAGCTCTGAAATAGAATAACAACCATTCAAACCCTCACAGATCACATAATTTGTGAACAGACCAGGCATCTATTTATTGTTAGGGAAGGGTGACCGTTTTGGTACATGCTTTAAAATAACACACATGTTGGCCTCATTGGTTTGCACTAAAATTATTTTAAATGCTTTCTGAAAATTGAACGTTATTTTCTGCAAAAATAATATAAAATTTTCTCTTCATTGAATGTATCCTTCAAATTATGAAAATAAACATTTTTAATGTTAATTCTCAGGATTTACACGTAAATCTTTATGAATTAATATTCAAATGTGATATTCTAATATTTGAATTACAGAAAGAATGTCAAGGGGAACATTTGTTCTTCAGGTTGAATGTCAAAATTCTGTCCATCCATATTTACATATTTATAACAGCAGGATTCCTTTTCATGTATATTAATAATAGTAATGCTTCATTCAATTCATTAAAAAATAAATACATAAATGTATAAAATATAATATGTATAGATAAAAAATAAAATATAAATAACCTGAAATCGGGTTTACTGTTTTGCTGTAAATGCTACACTGAACCATTTTGCCGATATGAGTTTAAACAAGACTTCCTTTGAAATCAACAAGACTAGTGAAAATAGTTCAGCATTTTAGTAAATTGTTATTTTGAAGCTCAGGATCAAAGGGATTCAATCATGGAATTATCAGTGTCCCTCAGTATAATTTATGATGTTGTACAATGTTTAGTAAATTGCATGTTAGAGCTGGAATCACTTCTATTTGCTGAAGTTGCTCTAAGCTTAGTGATTTAAAGGGAATCCCTGCTGCACTGCTACATACAGACCCAGGATATCTCTCACATTATTTACAAATGGGTCATTTTGTCTTCCTGTTTAAAGAAAATTGATTTGTTTTATGAATGCTCTTTATGTTTTTAGAACCCTGTTATTAGAGAAATCTTTTCAAATTCACACAGAGCTTTTCTATTTGCTGGTGTTCTGAAAATAAGCTGTCACAAACTGAAATTGAACAATGGGTAACTCTCTTCTTCAGTGCACGTTAGTAGAAAGCCATGGTGATATATATTCTAGTAAAAGAGCCCCAAATCTTTTATACTTCTTTTCTATGTGGAATTTGAATGAGGAAGATATCAGCACTACAGACGTTACAAGCCACTAACAAACTGATATATTCCAAATTCCCAGCAAGTTAACAGGACATTATATGCAGTCAAACTGCAGATAATGGTTCATTGTATTTAAAGTTGATTCCAGAACACCCTTTGAAACTTACTGGTCTCATCTCCCACCCCCCAATAGGAGGCTTAAAGGGACTGAACCCAATTTTTTTTCTATCGTGATTCAGATAGACAAGAGCATGCAATTTTAAGCAACTTTCTAATTTACTCCTATTAAATTCTTTTCATTCTGGTATCTTTATTTGAAATGCAAGAATGTAAGTTTAGATGCCGGCCCATTTTTGGTAAACACACTGTGTTGTTCTTGCTGATTGGTCGGTAAATTCACCTACCAATAAACAAGTGCTTTCCATGGTCTGAACCAAAAAATAGCTTAGATGCCTTCTTTTTTAAATAAAGAAAGCAAGAGAATGAAGAAACATTGATAATAGGAGTAAATTAGAAAGTTGTTTAAAATTGCATGCTCTATCTGAATCACGAAAGAAAAAAATTGGGTTCAGTGTCCCTTTAATTCTCCTGATGTCTTGTATACATAGCTTTTCTGTAGCCAGTACTCCTGTTCTGTTTTGTTTTATTTTCTTCTACAAGATATGACGAGTCCACGGATTTCATCCTTACTTGTGGGATTTATCCTCCTGCTAACAGGAAGTGGTAAAGAGCACCACTGCAGAGCTGTATATATAGGTCCTCCCTTCCCTCCAGCTCCAGTCATTCTCTTTGCCTGTGTTAGTAATAGGAAGAGGTAAAGTGAGGTGTTAGTTTTAGATTCTTCAATCAATAAATTTTTTTATTACAAATTATAATTTTTCTCCGCTAATAATAACAATTAGGGATGTGCATTCAGCAATTTCTTTAGCTGTTGAATGTGGAAGAACGCGCCCACTCCTAATATTCGGTTCTTTTCGAAGCCAGATTTATTCTTGCAAAAGTGCAACGCACCAAGATGAAATTTGGCTCTGAAAAAAAATGAACATCACAAGCGCCCACCTTCTTCCGCGCAGCTAACGAAACTGCTGAATGCACATTCCTAGTCCCAATCTTTTCTGTCTGCATCTTTGGTTTCGGACCCAAGTCCTTAATCAAGGCAAAAAACACTCTTTAAATACCCTAAGCCCCACCTCTCATTAGTTACACACACCTTTCTGCTACTTAATTAATCCGATCCACTGATTTAAAGAGACATACATCCTAATCAAATGTTTATCATCATCTTATCCTACTAAATCTCATTCCTATATCTAGATTATATATATCTGGGACATACCTAGTCCCTATCAGCTCAAAGAATTTTCATGCACCAATATTAATTCTATACCAGGCTCTCCTATCCTTCTATTTAAAAACCACCCAGTCCATCTCTCTGTTCATACCTCCAGGGGATAATGTACCCAACTCCCAAATCCAATATAATTATCTTTGTTTTAAAAGGGTCTTTCTGCCGCCCCCTCTCCTCGGACAACATAACTGCTCTAGTATCTGAAACCTAAACTGACTCAGACTGTGTCCTGCTGTAATGAAATGATTTTGAATAAACTTGTTGAGCCCTGATTAAAAGAACTATTTTGACTTTTTATGATACAATACAATGATATAGTTATGTTTAACAGCATAATGTCCTGCTTACACTGACATACAAATGTGTAAGCAATTTTCATGCTTATCTTCATCCTCTTCAATTTCCCTTTTAATACCCTCCTCCACCATCTTATCCTCTCCCATCTACAAGACCTTTATTGCCCTGCCCTTGAGTCACTGTAAGCTGTAAACCATCTTTACATAAAATGATAGACAGGACAGGTAGACCTGTGAGCTTACATTATTAAGTAAGTACACAGGGAAGTTGCGGGAGAGGGAAATGTAAGTAGTAGAGACATCTTAACGTCAGTTTTACGCATCCTTAAACAGATATGTTTTTAAGGAACACTTGACGTTTTTTTGACTAGAGGCCAGTCTGACAGAGCATGGCAAGGAGTTCCATATGATAGGTGGAGTTCTAGAAAAGCTTTGCAGACGAGAGTGTGAGGAAGTGATGACAGAAGAGGGAACCATTAAAAGAAAGCAAAAAAAAAGCCCAAAACTCTACATTTTGAAAATAGTCTCTTAAATGAGACAAAGAAACCTTTTTCAGTTTAAAGACCTTTTTAAAGCATTTTTGTATCTGTTTTGTTGCATTTTAAGATGTATTCCTTTTCTCTTGTTAAGTGTATCCAGTCCACGGATCATCCATTACTTATGGGATATTCTCCTTCCCAACAGGAAGTTGCAAGAGGATCACCCACAGCAGAGCTGCTATATAGCTCCTCCCCTCACTGCCATATCCAGTCATTCTCTTGCAACCCTCAACAAAGATGGAGGTCGTAAGAGGAGAGTGGTGTTTTATACCTAGTTTTTTTTCCACATGGCTGGTTTGATTTCTGCCTAGAGACAGTTTCCTGAAGCTTTCCACTGTTGCAATATGAGTGGGAAGGGCCTATTTTAGTGCTTTTCTGTGCAGGTAAAAATACTGACAGAGACATTCAGCTTCCCTCTGCATGATACAGGACATCTCTGAAGGGCTCAAAAGGCTTCAAAGTCGTGTTTGAGGAGGGTAACAATCACAGTAGACTGTGGCAGTTGTTGTGACTGTGTTTAAAAAACGTTTTTGTCATTTATTATTCTGTTTTTGTTATTAAGGGGTTAATCATCCATTTGCAAGTGGGTGCAATGCTCTGCTGACTTGTTACATACACTGTAAAATTTTGTTAGTGTAACTGCCTTTTTTTCACTGTTATTTCAAATTTTGTCAAAATTTGTTTCTCTTAAAGGCACAGTAACGTTTTTTATATTGCTTGTTAACTTGCTTTAAAGTGTTTTCCAAGCTTGCTAGTCTCATTGCTAGTCTGTACAAACATGTCTGAAACAGAGGATACTTGTTCATTATGTTTAAAAGCCATGGTGGAGCCCCATAGGAGAATGTGTACTAAATGTATTGATTTCACCTTAAACAGTAAAGATCAGTCTTTATCTATAAAAGAATTGTCACCAGAGGGGTCTGTCGAGGGGGAAGTTATGCCGACTAACTCTCCCCACGTGTCGGACCCTTCGTCTCCCGCTCAAGGGACGCACGCTAATATGGCGCCAAGTACATCAGGGACGCTCATAGCGATTACTTTGCAGGACATGGCTGCAATCATGAATAATACCCTGTCAGAGGTATTATCCAGATTGCCTGAATTGAGAGGCAAGCGCGATAGCTCTGGGGTTAGACGAGATACAGAGCGCGTAGATGCTGTAAGAGCCATGTCTGATACTGCGTCACAATATGCAGAACCTGAGGACGGAGAGCTTCAGTCTGTGGGTGACGTCTCTGATTCGGGGAGACCTGATTCAGAGATTTCTAATTTTAAATTTAAGCTTGAGAACCTCCGTGTATTGCTTGGGGAGGTATTAGCTGCTCTGAATGACTGTGACACAATTGCAGTGCCAGAGAAATTGTGTAGGCTGGATAAATACTATGCAGTGCCGGTGAGTACTGATGTTTTGCCAATACCTAAAAGGCTTACAGAAATTATTAGTAAGGAGTGGGATAGGCCCGGTGTGCCCTTTTCCCCACCTCCTATATTTAGAAAAATGTTTCCAATAGATGCCACTACACGGGACTTATGGCAGACTGTCCCTAAGGTGGAGGGAGCAGTTTCTACTTTAGCAAAGCGTACCACTATCCCGGTTGAGGACAGTTGTGCTTTATCAGATCCAATGGATAAAAAATTAGAGGGCTACCTTAAGAAAATGTTTATTCAACAAGGTTTTATTTTACAGCCCCTTGCATGCATTGCGCCTGTCACTGCTGCGGCGGCATTCTGGTTTGAGGCCCTGGAAGATGCCATCCATACAGCTCCATTGACTGAAATTGTTGACAAGCTAAGAACTCTTAAGCTAGCTAACTCATTTGTTTCTGATGCCATTGTTCATTTGACTAAACTAACGGCTAAGAATTCCGGATTCGCCATCCAGGAGCGTAGGGCGCTATGGCTCAAATCCTGGTCAGCTGATGTGACTTCAAAGTCTAAATTACTCAACATTCCTTTCAAGGGGCAGACCTTATTCGGGCCTGGTTTGAAAGAAATTATTGCTGACATTACTGGAGGTAAGGGTCATACCCCCCCTCTGGACAGGGCCAAATCAAAGGCCAAACAGTCTAATTTTTGTGCCTTTCGAAATTACAAGGCCGGTGCAGCATCAACTTCCTCCGCTTCAAGACAAGAGGGAACTTTTGCTCAATCTAAGCAGGCCTGGAAACCTAACCAGTCCTGGAACAAAGGCAAGCAGGCCAGAAAGCCTGCTGCTGCCTCTAAGACAGCATGAAGGAACGGCCCCCTATCCGGCGACGGATCTAGTAGGGGGCAGACTTTTTCTCTTCGCCCAGGCGTGGGCAAGAGATGTTCAGGATCCCTGGGCGTTGGAGATCATATCTCAGGGATATCTTCTGGACTTCAAAGCTTCCCCTCCACAAGGGAGATTTCATCTTTCAAGGTTATCTGCAAATCAGATAAAGAAAGAGGCATTCCTACGCTGTGTGCAAGACCTCCTAGTAATGGGAGTGATCCATCCAGTTCCGCGGACGGAACAAGGACAGGGTTTTTATTCAAATCTGTTTGTGGTTCCCAAAAAAGAGGGAACCTTCAGACCAATTTTGGATCTAAAGATCTTAAACAAATTCCTCAGAGTTCCATCATTCAAAATGGAAACTATTCGGACCATCCTACCCATGATCCAAGAGGGTCAGTACATGACCACAGTGGACTTAAAGGATGCCTACCTTCACATACCGATTCACAAAGATCATCATCGGCTCCTAAGGTTTGCCTTTCTAGACAGGCATTACCAATTTGTAGCTCTTCCCTTCGGGTTGGCTACAGCCCCGAGAATCTTTACGAAGGTTCTGGGCTCACTTCTGGCGGTTCTAAGACCGCGAGGCATAGCGGTGGCTCCGTATCTAGACGACATCCTGATACAGGCGTCAAGCTTTCAAATTGCCAAGTCTCATACAGAGATAGTTCTGGCATTTCTGAGATCGCACGGGTGGAAAGTGAACGAGGAAAAGAGTTCTCTATCCCCACTCACAAGAGTCTCCTTCTTAGGGACTCTTATAGATTCTGTAGAGATGAAAATTTACCTGACGGAGTCCAGGTTATCAAAGCTTCTAAATGCTTGCCGTATTCTTCATTCCATTCCGCGCCCTTCGGTGGCTCAGTGTATGGAGGTGATCGGCTTAATGGTAGCGGCAATGGACATAGTGCCATTTGCGCGCCTACATCTCAGACCGCTGCAATTATGCATGCTAAGTCAGTGGAATGGGGATTACACAGATTTGTCCCCTCTGCTAAATCTGGATCAAGAGACCAGAGATTCTCTTCTCTGGTGGTTGTCTCGGGTCCACCTGTCCGAGGGTATGACCTTTCGCAGGCCAGATTAGACAATTGTAACAACAGATGCCAGCCTTCTAGGTTGGGGTGCATTCTGGAACTCCCTGAAGGCACAGGGATCGTGGACTCAGGAGGAGAAACTCCTTCCGATAAATATTCTGGAGTTAAGAGCAATATTCAATGCTCTTCTGGCTTGGCCTCAGTTAGCAACACTGAGGTTCATCAGATTTCAGTCGGACAATATCACAACTGTGGCTTACATCAACCATCAAGGGGGAACCAGGAGTTCCCTAGCGATGTTAGAAGTCTCAAAAATAATTCGCTGGGCAGAGACTCACTCTTGCCACCTGTCAGCAATCCATATCCCAGGCGTGGAGAACTGAGACTTTTCACCCGGGGGAGTGGGAACTCCATCCGGAGGTGTTTGCTCAATTGATTCATCGTTGGGGCAAACCAGAGTTGGATCTCATGGCGTCTCGCCAGAACGCCAAGCTTCCTTGTTACGGATCCAGGTCCAGGGACCCAGAAGCGACGCTGATAGATGCTCTAGCAGCGCCTTGGTTCTTCAACCTGGCTTATGTGTTACCACCGTTTCCTCTGCTCCCTCGACTGATTGCCAAAATCAAACAGGAGAGAGCATCAGTGATTCTAATAGAGCCTGCGTGGCCACGCAGGACCTGGTATGCAGACCTAGTGGACATGTCATCCTTTCCACCATGGACTCTGCCTCTAAGACAGGACCTTCTAATACAAGGTCCTTTCAATCATCCAAATCTAATTTCTCTGAGACTGACTGCATGGAGATTGAACGCTTGATTCTATCAAAGCGTGGCTTCTCCGAGTCAGTCATTGATACCTTAATACAGGCACGAAAGCCTGTTACCAGGAAAATCTATCACAAGATATGGCGTTCATATCTTTACTGGTGTGAATCCAAGAATTACTCATGGAGTAAGGTTAGGATTCCTAGGATATTGTCCTTTCTCCAAGAGGGTTTAGACAAAGGATTATCAGCTAGTTCCTTAAAGGGACAGATTTCTGCTCTGTCTATTCTTTTGCACAAGCGTCTGGCAGAAGTTCCAGACGTCCAGGCATTTTGTCAGGCTTTGGTTAGAATTAAGCCTGTGTTTAAACCTGTTGCTCCCCCATGGAGCTTAAACTTGGTTCTTAAAGTTCTTCAAGGAGTTCCGTTTGAACCCCTTCATTCCATGGATATTAAGCTTTTATCTTGGAAAGTTCTGTTTTTGATGGCTATTTCCTCGGCTCGGAGAGTCTCTGAGCTATCTGCCTTACAATGTGATTCTCCCTATCTGATTTTTCATGCAGATAAGGTAGTTCTGCGTACCAAACCTGGGTTTTTACCTAAGGTGGTTTCTAACAAGAATATCAATCAAGAGATTGTTGTTCCATCATTGTGTCCTAATCCTTCTTCAAAGAAGGAACGGCTTTTACATCTTCCCTGTTTGTCGTTTATTCTGGACAGAGGAGAGGTCAAAAAGCTTCGGCAACCTCTCTTTCCTTTTGGCTTCGGAGTATTATACGCCTAGCCTATGAGACTGCTGGACAACAGCCCCCTGAAAGAAAATTACAGCTCATTCTACTAGAGCTGTGGCTTCCACCTGGGCCTTTAAAAATGAGGCCTCTGTTGAACAGATTTGCAAGGCCGCGACTTGGTCTTCGCTTCACACTTTTTCAAAATTTTACAAATTTGATACTTTTGCTTCTTCGGAGGCTGTTTTTGGGAGAAAGGTTCTTCAGGCAGTGGTTCCTTCCGCTTAATCCCTGCCTTGTCCCTCCCATCATCCGTGTACTTTAGCTTTGGTATTGGTATCCCTTAAGTAATGGATGATCCGTGGACTGGATACACTTAACAAGAGAAAACATAATTTATGCTTACCTGATAAATTTATTTCTCTTGTAGTGTATCCAGTCCACGGCCCGCCTGGCATTTTAAGGCAGGTCTAAAATTTAATTAAACTACAGTCACCACTGCACCCTATGGTTTCTCCTTTCTCTGTTTGTTTTGGTCGAATGACTAGATATGGCAGTGAGGGGAGGAGCTATATAGCAGCTCTGCTGTGGGTGATCCTCTTGCAACTTCCTGTTGGGAAGGAGAATATCCCATAAGTAATGGATGATCCGTGGACTGGATACACTACAAGAGAAATAAATTTATCAGGTAAGCATAAATTATGTTTTTTCAGCTGTATTTACCATATGTTTTTGGGTTTTTTTTGCATGTGAAGTTTTTCTGTCCACCAGTAGACGTTGTCCTTATCAGCCAGTTAGCTTCTATCCCATAGCATTAACAAAAAATCTTCTCATGCAAAAACATATAAATTTAACATATAGTACAGTGCTAAAGTTTTAGGCAGGTGTGAAAAAAATTCTGTAAAGTAAGAAATGTTAATAGTTTGCATTTTGTTAATTGATAAAAATAAAGTGAACAGAAGAAAAATCTAAATCAAATAAATATTTGGTGTACTAGGTACACTTGTGCAAAGTCAAGGATTTTGTAGACATATACACCTAGATTTAGAGTTCTGCGTTAGCCGTCAAAAGCAGCGTTAAGGGGTCCTAACTCTGCTTTTTACTGCCGCTGGTATTTAGTCAGGCAGGAAAGGGTCTAATGCTCACTTCCCTACCGCGATTCCAGGCTACCGCAGATCCCCTTACGCCAATTGCGTATCCTATCTTTTCAATGGGATCTGCCTAACGTATTTGGAGTCTTGGGAGATGTGAGCGGTAGACCCTCTACCGACAAGACTCCGCAAAAAAAAGTCAGTAGTTAAGAGCTTTATGGGCTAACGCGTGAATATAAAGCTCTTAACTACTGTGCTATAAAGTACAGTAACACCCATAAACTACCTATGTACCCCTAAACCGAGGCCCCTCCACAACGCCGCCACTATAAAAAAATTTTTTAACCCCTAATCTGCCGACCGGACACTGCCGCCCCCTACATTATAGCTATGAACCCCTAATCTGCTGCCCCTAACATCGCCGACCCCTATATTATATTTATTAATCCCTATTCTGCCCCCCCCAACATCGCCGCTACCTACCTACACTTATTAACCCCTAATCTGCCGACCGGACCTCGTCGGCACTATAATAAATGTATTAACCTCTAAACCGCCGCACTCCCGCCTCGCAAACACTAGAATAAATAGTATTAACCCCTAATCTGCCCTCCCTAACATCGCCGCCACCTACCTACAATTAGTAACCCCTAATCTCCCGCCCGCACCGTCGCCGCTACTATAATAAAGTTATTAACCCCTAAACCTAAGTCTAACCTTAACCCTAACACCCCCTAACATAAATATAATTTATATTAAACGAAATAATATTGCTAAAATTAACTAAATTATTTCTATTTAAAACTAAATGCTTACCTATAAAATAAACCCTAATATAGCTACAATATAATTAATAATTACATTGTAGCTATTTTAGGATTTATATTTATTTTACAGGCAACTTTGTATTTATTTTAACTAGGTACAATAGAATTCTATCAGCCAATCGGAATTAAGGTAGAAAATATCTGATTGGCTGATGCAATCAGCCAATAAGATTGAAGTTCAATCCCATTGGCTGATCCAATCAGCCAATCGTTTTGAACTCGCATTCTATTGGCTGATCGGAACTTCAATTCTATTGGCTGATCGGAACTTCAATCTGATTGGCTGATTGCATCAGCCAATCAGATTTTTTCTACCTTAATTCCGATTGGCTGATAGAATTCTCTCAGCCAATCGGAATTGAAGGGACGCCATCTTGGATGACGTCCCTTAAAGGAACCTTCATTCGTCGTTAGTCAGTCGGTAGAAGAGAATGGCTCCTCGTCGGCTCCTTTGAAGAGGGCTCCGCTCCAGATGGATGAAGATTGAAAACGCGCCTGGATGAACACTTCTACCGGATGAAGGACCTCTTCTTGCCCCGCTTGGATGAAGACTTCTACCGGATGATGGACCTCCTCTGCGCACCTTGGATGAAGAATTCGGCTCGGCTGAGTGAAGACGTAGGATTATTACGGGGGGGTTTGGGTGGGTTAGAGTAGGGGTATGTGGGTCGTGGGTTGTAATGTTGGGGGGGGGGGGGGCTATTGTATTTTATTTTCAGGCAAAAGAGCTGATTACTTTGGGGCAAGGCCCCGCAAAAAGCCCTTTTAAGGGGCTGGTAAAAGAGCTGATTACTTTTGTATTTTAGAATAGGGTGGTGGATTTTTTATTTTTGGGGGCTTTTTTTATTTTATTAGGGGGCTTAGATTAGGTGTAATTAGTTTAAACTGCTTGTAATTCTTTTTTATTTTTTGTAATTTAGTGTTTGGTTTTTTTTGTATTATAGAATAGTTTATTTTATTGTATTTTATTTTAGGTAATTGTAGGTAATTTATTTAATTAATTTAATGACAGTGTAGTGTTAGGTTTAATTGTAACTTAGGTTAGGATTTATTTTACAGGTAATTTTGTATTTATTTTAACTAGCTATTAAATAGTTAATAACTATTTAATAGCTATTGTACCTAGTTAAAATAAATACAAAGTTGCCTGTAAAATAAATATAAATCCTAAAATAGCGCAATGTAATTATTAATTATATTGTAGCTATATCAGGGTTTATTTTATAGGTAAATATTTAGTTTTAAATAGGAATAATTTAGTTAATTTTAGCAATATTATTTAGTTTAATATAAATTATATTTAAGTTAGGGTTAGACTGAGGTTTAGGGGTTAATAACTTTATTATAGTAGCGGTGACGGTGCGGGCGGGAGATTAGTGGTTAATAATTGTAGGTTGGTGGCGGCGATGTTAGGGAGGGCAGATTAGGGGTTAATAAAATTTATTCTAGTGTTTGCGAGGCGGGAGTGCGGTGGTTTAGGGGTTAATACATTTTATTATAGTGGCGGCGAGGTCCGGTCGGCATATTAGGGGTTAATAAGTGTAGGTAAGGTAGCGGCGACGTTGGGGGGGGCAGATTAGGGGTTAATAAATATAATATAGCGGTCGGCGGTGTTAGGGGCAGTAGATTAGGGGTACATAGGGATAATGTAGGTTGCGGCGGTGTCCGGAGCGGCAGATTAGGGGTTAATAGTATAATGCAGGTGTCAGCGATAGCGGGGGCGGCAGATTAGAGATTAATAAATGTAAGATTAGGGGTGTTTAGACTCGGGGTACATGTTAGGGTGTTAGGTGCAGACTTAGAGAGTGTTTCCCCATAGGAAACAATGGGGCTGCGTTTGGAGCTGAACGCTGCTTTTTTGCAGGTGTTAGGTTTTTTTCAGCCCAAACTGCCCCATTGTTTCTTATAGGGATATCGTGCACGAGCACGTTTTCCCAGCTTACCGCTACCGTAAACAACGCTGGTATTGAGGGTTGAAGTGGCGCTACATTAGGCTCAACGCACCCTTTTTTGAGCCTAACGCAGCCCCTCGGACAACTCTAAATACCAGCGTTGCTGGAAGGGTGCGTTGGTAAAAAAATCAGCGTTAGCTACGCTGCTTTTTACCGACAAAACTCTAAATCTAGGCGATAGTCTGTTGCATGATTAAATAATTATACCAAACAGGTGCTAATGATCTCAATTATTCTAGGTACACTTGTGCACAGTGTTTTAAAGAACTTGGCAGGTAGGTTGTTACAAACAACTTGGAGAACAAACCACAGTTCTTCTGTGGATTTAGGCAGCATCAAACAGACTTGATGATGTTGAGACTCATTGTTCTTCTTTACACTGTAGATAGTTCTTAAAGGACCAGTCAATACAGTAGATTTGCATAATCAACAAATGCATGATAAGAGGACAATGCAATAGCACTTAGTCTGAACTTCAAATGAGTAGTAGATTTTTTAAAAATAAATTGCAAAGTTATGTCTATTTCCACTCCCCCTGTATCATGTGACAGCCATCAGCCAATCACAAATACATATACGTATATGCTGTGAATTCTTGCACATGCTCAGTAGGAGTTGGTGACTCAAAAGTATAAATATAAAAAGACTGTGCACTTTTTGTTAATGGAAGTAAATTGGAAAGTTGTTTAAAAATGGTTTCCCCTTTTACTCTTAGGGAGACCCAAGAGCAATTTGCATTAATATAAAAAGAGAGAGAGAGATGCACTCAGCTGAGACAGAACAAAAGCTAGAAAAACTTCCGTGCCTGTTCATTTTATTATAGGGTGCCACTCAGGGTGCATACTCTTTTAGCACACTATGCCCCTTCACAGAGAAAAAATATCCTTTAGCATATCAGTTTGACCCTGCCCAATGACAGTCCAGCACCGAAATACCAGGCAATTCTTCTCTGAACAAGAGAAACAGTAGATGGGTGTACCAGGGTCCCACTGTTTTCTGCCTATTCTAATCTGATGGCACTGCTGGACATCTTTCGGTTGTGAAGGGACGTAAGCATGATGTTTCTCATCTGCTGCACTATGTTTTCTTGGCCGGCTACTGCATCTACAGTCCTCAACATTGCCCATTTCTTTGTTCTTCTTTAGAAGAGCTTGGACCGCACATTCTGAAACCTGCCTTGTAATTTCTACCTGGGAGAGACCTTGCTGATAAAGTATAGCTACCTTTTTGTCTTGTTGCGGTGCTCAGTCTTGCCATGGCTTCACCCAGTTATTTCTGTTTCAGTTAATGATTGTGTTTCACACTTCCATATTCATTTGATGATCATTAGCACCTGTTTGGTATAATTGTTTAATAATGCACCTGATTTAAATGCCTGAAAAATCCCTTACTTTGTGCAAGTATACCTAGAACTGATGTTGTTTTGAAGGGTTGTCACACCAAATATTGATTTGATTTAGAATATTCTTCAGTTCCCTCACTTTGCATTTTGTTAATTGATAAAAAAAACACTTACATTTCTAATTTTGAAAGCATTCTTACTTTACAGCATTTTCACACCTGCCTCAAAAATGTACACATAGCTATGTGTGTATGTAAATATTATATATATGTGTATGTATATGTGTGTGTGTGTGTGTATGTATATATGTGTATTTATGTGTGTGTATATATACATTCATGTTTTGATCAATATCTTTTGTCATCCAATTTTGTTACCCACTACAAGGTACTACATAGGATCATTGAACATAATTTGTTTAACCTATTTTTTAGATTTATTACTGTAGTATCATTTTGACATCTATTTACTTTCTAATTTTAACATATAACAGCATTCAACAAATCAGCATTATTATTATCTTCATTTCTTGTCTTAATCTAATGGGGGCTAGATAAATTTTTCAAAGTATGCTGCTTTATATAAGATTGCCTTGCATTTTTTAATGCCTACAATCACTATATTTGTTCTCTATGTTAAGTATTTATTACAATGTTTGAAATGTCTGTAAATCAAGTATTGTGCTTTTTTTGTCACATCTAATTAATTATTTTTCTAGCCATTTGGTATTCTACCCTTGTATCTAATCAACAGCAGTCTGTTTTTAACCTTTCTTCTTTTTTATGTCAGTGAGGCAAGGCAATAGTTAAATCTATGACTCTCTCTGCATAAATAGATGAGGTTTCTCACAGAGTCCCTCATCTATGAGTAAGCGCCTGTAGGGGGCACGAAACATGTAAGATAACCTGCTTGTTTTACCTGCCATGTCTGATATGTACTTTTTAACGTTGTCTGAATAAATTTTCAAGTTTTATCCCCAGTTTTGGATTGAGAGCCTGCCGTATTTTTTCTATTGGTATATTTTGTTATTATAAGACTGTGACATACTCGCATTAAAAGTGATGTTTTTTTATACTGTAGGACCATGTGCCTTAGATTCTTGGTACTGAATTTATTTCTCACACACCCTGTTCACATTCTGCCCTAGGGAGGACAAACTGGTAATTTCACTTTTTTCTCTTCTTGCTGAGTAAAATGACCAGAACACTCCATGCTTTCTAAAAAAGCCAAACGTCAATAAGGTTGTGATATTGGCAGTTAAGTTAGTGTCTTTCTTCCATCTGTCTCTCATTGACATATGGCAAATAAGCACCGGTTCTAGGAGATGTCTGTTCTGTGTGGAAAGTTGCCCATTGCCAAAGGGGACACCTGGTCATGGGTAAAGGGACAGTGAAAACAAATTAAACTTTCATTATTCAGATTTACTTCTATAATTAAATTTGCTGTATTATCTTTGTATGTTTTGTTGAGCTGGGATATGGGGGCTCAGGAGCTTGCACAAATATTTAGTACTATATGGCAACAGTGTTTTTCAGCAATGTTATAAAACTGTTACACCCATTTTTTTTTTTTTTTGCAAAACGCAGCTGCCATAAAGTTCTAAAGACACGTGCACTTTCTTCAGCCCCTATGAGCCTACCTAGATAACCTTACCAACAAAGGTTCTCCAGAGAACAAAGCAACCCTAGTTATAGAAGTAAACTGTAAAGTTGTTTTTAAAACGTCATGATCTTTCTAAAGCATGGATGTTTAATTTTGACTTTATTGTCCCTTTAAGATCTGAAACTGTTGAAGTGTACATGCCCTGCTTCTGGCACTGGAAAGGTTAAATAATAGTGGTGTTTAAGAACATGACACATGTGAGGTATGACATAGAGACATATAGGTTTTGAGAAGTAAGCCCGCGCAGGTTTTTTTTGTTGTTTGTTTTTTTAAATCTGGATATGATCCAATACTTATTGCAGTGTCATTGAGTTGGTATCTGTTGAGCCTGACTCACATGACAAAGAGACACAACATGACACTACACTATCATTATGCTCCGTAACAAAATAATAATAACCCCCCCCCCCCCACTAAAACTGGAACTCACTGGGCCCCAGGGCAGCATTTGAACAGTCTTCCAAGGCATAGCTAATGAGATAGATATAGATAGTTAGATACATATATAGATAGATATACTCGCATACAAACAAGTGTACATATATACACACACAAATAAATGCACATACACACACAAACATCTTATTATTATCAGGTTTTTTTGTAGAGCGCCAACAGATTCTGCAGCGCTAACACATGCGCGTACATACGCCTACACATACATATATACACACATATATCCACATGCACAAACACACATGCACACATAAAACACTCATGCACATATACACACACATTATTATCCGTTATTTGTAGAGCATCAACAGTTTCTGCAGCGCTAATACATGCGCTTACACACCTACACATATGCACATACATATATTCACATGCACAAACAGATATACACACAAACACATGCACTCACACATGCACATATACACACACATTATTGTTATCAGTTATTTGTAGAGCGCCAACAGATTCCGCAGTGCTAATACATGCACACACACCTACACATATACACATATATACACACATACAGTATATCCACATGCACAAACACATAAACATATGCACTCACACATGCACATATACACACACATTATTATCAGTTATTTGTATAACACCAACAGTTTCTGCAGTGCTAATACATGCACAAACATATATACACACAAACACATGCACATATACACACACATTATTGTTAGCAGTTATTTGTAGAGTGCCAACAGATTCCGCAGTGCTAATACATGCACACACACACCTACACATACATATATTCACATGCACAAACATATATGCACACAAACACATGCACTCACACATGCACATATACACACACGTTGTTGTTATCAGTTATTTGTGGAGTGCCAACAGATTCTGCAGTGCTAATACATGCGCACACACACCTACACATATACACACACATATATTCACATGCACAAACATATATGCACACAAACACATGCGCTCACACATGCACATATACACACACGTTGTTGTTATCAGTTATTTGTAGAGTGCCAACAGATTCCGCAGTGCTATAAACATGGGTCTATTATGCAAGGTAACCATTATGGGAGACCAAAGGATAGAGGACCCTACGAAGAGTTGCACTGTTGCAAATCAGCTCTCATGAAGGTGATCTACAAAGCAGCTGGACTCGTAGTTTTACATGCAAAGGGGACATACTCACACAAACACATATACACACATAAACTTTCATGATTCAGATAGGGAATGCAATTTTAAACAACTTTCCAATTCACTTTTATCAAATTTGCTTTGTTCTCTTGGTATTATTTGTTGAAAGCTAAACCTTGGTAGGCCCATATGCTAATTTCTAAGTACTTTAAGACCGCCCCTTATTTCAAGGCATTTGGCAGTTTTTTCAAGCTAGAGGGTGTTAGTTCATGTGTGCCATGCAGATAACATTGTGCTCACGCCCGTGGAGTTACAAATGAGAGGGCACTGATTGGCTAAATGCAAGTCTGTTAAAAGAACTGAAATAAGGGGGCAGTCTGCAGAGTCTTATATACAAGGTAATCACAGAGGTAAAAAGTATATTAATATAACTGTGTTGGCAAAACAGGGGAATGGGTAATAAATAAATTATCTTTTTAAACAATAGCAATTCTGGAGTAGACTGTTCCTTTAACACAACAAACTGCTTGCTTTCTCTGCAGTGCTTACTTTTTCCTAGTTTTTATCAGTCACCACAAGTTTAGTGACCTCTCGTGGTGATTAGAGAAACTGTAGTCTGAAGCTGCTCAGAAATCCGATTCTGCTTGAGCCGTAGTGGGCCCCCTAAAAGGATGGGCTTGGTAGTAGTGGAGACCCTGTAGTCATTCCCTTGACTAACATACTGTGTGAGTTTGAAAACTTTTGGAATGCATTATGATCTTGTTTGCTAAACTCCACCCACCATTTGCCTTATGGGAGGAGCCAATCCAGACTTATTACTAGAATAGGCAACACTAGCTACGGTCATTATGTTAGCAAACTCTCCAATTCTTATCTTCTCTGCTGAAGACAATTAGGGACAAATATACAACAGGCTTTTGAAGTTCTTTTAATTGGGGAAAACTCTTAAAGGGACAGTCAACCTAAAAAGCTTCATAATCTATCCTATAAAGTTGCAAACGCTTAATATTTTCAACTATAGCCCAATTTTGTCACTTAAATCTTTTATAAGTAATAATACTTTTTTCCGCCTCTGCCCGTTTAAAATGTCCGCCTGCCCCTCCCCCATTTAGTCACAAGGATCGTCATGGTGTTCAAGTTCTCAGAGTTATTTCTCGGCCGTAGACATGCTCCCGTGTTTTGCGCAATGCGCCGATAAGACTGTAGGGGGGAGTTTCAAAATGGAACTGTAAGTATGAACTGCTGCAGCCAGAGCGTTGAGGTAATGCACACTGGTATGCTGGAAATATGACACGGGTAGGAGAATGTACAGTTACTAACATTTCCGTTTTGAAACTCCCCCCCTTATGGGCGCATTGTGCATACGCAAAACATGGGAGCGTGTACGGCCGAGAAATAATTCTGAGAAATTGAACACCATGACGATACTTGTGACGAAATAGGGGAGGGGGCGGGTGTACATTTTAAACAGGCAGAGGCAGAAAAAGTAAGTACTATTACTTATAAAAGATTTATGTGACAAAATTGGGCTACAAAGCGTTTGCAACTTTATAGGATGGACTTATGAAGCTTTTTGGGTTGACTGTCCCTTTAATATTCAGGCTTTAACTACATTAAAGAGGACACAATAAATAACGTATATAGAAAAATTATTTTGCTTTATTAAATATTTTCTATTGTAATCTGAAGTTGTTTACTGTCCTTTTAAGCCTAGCATTTTGTTTATCATTCAATTTGTCAAATAAGCAAGTCGGCTAAGAAATAAAATGTGTAGCATGAGATTACATTCTTCTAAAATGCAAGACATTTAATTACACATTTTTTATTTTATTTTTCATGTCAGTGATGTGCAGATTCTTTTGATGTTTTATAATTTTATTTCTTTATAAAACTTAATTCAAGATAACATTTTGATTAAAAAAAAAATATATATTTTCAACCTAATAGGAAGTGCATGTCTGTGTGCAACTGAGCCTTAAAGGGATATGGAGCATTCGGAGATTGTAATTAAATTACCGGTAAGTATGCTTTAAGGGATAGTAAACCCCACATTTTTCTTTTATGATTCAGATAGAACATATAATTTTAAATAATTTTCTAATTTAATTCTATTATCAAATTTTCTTCATTCTCTTGTTATCCATTGCTTAAGGGACTGCATTGCACTACTGTCAGTAAGCTGAAAATATCTATTTAGCCAGTCACAAGAGACAAATGTGTGCCAGCACCAATTAGCAGCAGCTCCCAGTGTATGATATGTGCGTTTTTTATTTTTTAACAAGGAATACTAAGAGAACAAAGCACATTTAAAAATAGAAGTGAATTTATAAGTGTCTTAAAATGACATGCTCTATCTGAATCATGCAAGTCTAATTTTGACTTTCCTATCCCTTTAATGAAACAAATTTGTGTAAATTTATGGCTTTCTTCACAAGCATGCCCCTGCCACATATCTGTCCCAAACTGGTCTCAGCAGAGATAATGTGATAAGAAAGTACAAAACATTTTGCTAAAAAAATGTAACCAGTCTTGATTTGCTATTCCAAATAAGGTAAGTGATGTGCGGAGTTTGTCTACTGAAAACCAGTTGCAGCAAACAATGCATTCAAAAACATTTCACACTTGTTTTATAATGCAACATTTTATTGGGGCCAATTTAAGATTACTGGATACTGTGCTTTTTATATCTGCCTTTCATTTGTCCACTTTACCACCTGCGCCTCCTTGTCCTAGCAGCAGTCACCATAATATAAAGGTTCATACAGTTAGAAGATACATGGTTTCTGTTTTATAGCTGTGCTTTGTGTTGCTTTTCCCCGAAATTAATTGTTTTCTGTATAATGTGATCTTTTCGCTTTTATAGAAGGATGTGAACTTTTGCAAAATCTATCTGAGAGACTTAATTATCTATCAATATTGTAGAGATGAGAACCCTGATAATTTGAATATTATTGTATTATCTTGTAACCTGCCATGATAATAGTTTTACATGTTCTTAAGGGACACTAAACCCGATATTTTCTTTTATGTTTCAGATAGAGCATGCAATTTTAAGCAACTTTCTAATTTACTCCTATTATCAATTTTTCTTTGTTCTCTTATTATCTTTATTTGAAAATCAGGAATGAAAGCTTAGGAGCCGGCCCATTTTAGGTTCAGTACCTAGGTACCGCTTGCTGATTGATGGCTAAATGTAAATGGATTTGAATGTAAATATAGAGTTGTATGTATTCTGTGGGGAACCTTAGGCTTAAAGGGACATTATACACTCGATATCTCTTTAACCCCTTAACGACCAAGGACGTACGCCACACGTCCTCAAAAAAAAGACAGGTAATGACCGAGGACGTGTGGCGTACGTCCTTGGTCTGCAAAGCAGCTGGAAGCGATCCTGCTCGCTTCCAGCTGCTTTCCGGTTATTGCAGTGATGCCTCGATATCGAGGCATCCTGCAATAACCCCCCTTGACCATCCGATGCAGAGAGAGCCACTCTGTGGCCCTCTCTGCACCGGACATCGGTGGCCGGTATCGTTGGTGGGAGCAAGTCTGGGAGGCGGGTGGGCGGCCATCGATGTGCCGAGTGGACTGGAGGGGGGCGGGAGGGCGCGCGTGCACGGGGGGCGGCGGGCGCGTGCACGGGGCGGGAGCGGGAGGGAACCGCTACACTACAGAAAAATAAACTTGCAAAAGTAAAAAAATAAAACATTTTTGAAAGCTGTAAATAAACAGCTAAGAGATCTGGAAGGGGTGGGGGGTTGATCTTGGGGGGGGGGGGGGAAAGCTACACTACAGAAAAGGTTTTTTTTTTTTTAAAAAAAGGCACATTTTTTCACTAAACTGGGTACTGGCAGACAGCTGCCAGTACCCAAGATGGCGCCCATTAAGGCAGAGGGGGAGGTTTAGAGAGCTCTTTGGTGGGGGATCAGTGAGGCTGGGGGCTAAGGGGGGATCCTACACAGCAGCATATGTAAATATGCTAAAAAAAAAAACAACACAAAAAAAGCCCAAATATAGCTTTTATTTTAGTACTGGAAGAGTTTCTGCCAGTACTTAAGATGGCGGGGACAATTGTGGGGTGGGGGAGGGAAGAGAGCTGTTTGGGAGGGATCAGGGGGTCTCATGTTTCAGGTGGGAGGCTGAGCTCTACACTAAAGCTAAAATTAACCCTGCAAGCTCCCTACAAGCTACATAATTTACCCCTTCACTGCTAGCCATAATACACGTGTGAAATGCAGCGGCATTTGGCGGCCTTCTAATTACCAAAAAGCAACGCCAAAGCCATATATGTCTGCTATTTCTGAACAAAGGGGATCCCAGAGAAGCATTTACAACCATTTGTGCCATAATTGCACAAGCTGTTTGTAAATGATTTCAGTGAGAAACCTAAAATTGTAAAAAATGTAACGTTTTTTTTAATTTGATCGCATTTGGCGGTGAAATGGTGGCATGAAATATACCAAAATTGGCCTAGATCAATACTTGGGGTTGTCTACTACACTACACTAAAGCTAAAATTACCCCAAAAAGCTCCCTACATGCTCCCTGATTAACCCCTTCACTGCTGGGCATAATACACGTATTGTGCGCAGTGGCATTTAGCAGCCTTCTAATTACTAAAAAGCAACGCCAAAGCCATATATGTCTGCTATTTCTGAACAAAGGGGATCCCAGAGAAGAATTTACAACCATTTAAGCCATAATTGCACAAGCTGTTTGTAAATAATTTCAGTGAGAAACCAAAAGTTTGTGAAAAAATTTGTAAAAAAGTGAACGATTTTTTGTATTTAATCGCATTTGGCGGTGAAATGGTGGCATGAAATATACCAAAATGGGCCTAGATGAATACTTTGGGATGTCTACTAAAAAAAAATATATACATGTCAATGGATATTCAGAGATTCCTGAAAGATATTAGTGTTCTAATGTAACTAGCACTAATTTTGAAAAATAATGGTTTGGAAATAGCAAAGTGCTACTTGTATTTATGGCCCTATAACTTACAAAAAAAGTAAAGAACATGTAAACATTGGGTATTTCTAAACTCATGACAAAATTTAGAAACTATTTAGCACGGGTGTTTTTTGGTGGTTGTAGATGTGTAACAGAATTTGGGGGTCATAGTTAGAAAAAGTGTGTTTTTTTCAATTTTTTCCTCATATTTTATAATTTTTTTATAGTAAATTATAAGATATGATGAAAATAATGGTATCTTTAGAAAGTCCATTTAATGGCGAGAAAAACGGTATATAATATGTGTGGGTACAGTAAATGAGTAAGATGAAAATTACAACTAAACACAAACACCGCAAAAATGTAAAAATAGCCTTGGTCCCAAACGGACAGAAAATGGAAAAGTGCTGTGGTCATTAAGGGGTTAAATAAATGTTTTGCAGATGATCCATTTATATAGCCCATACAGTTTTTTTTTAAATGTATAGCTTTGCTTATTTTTAAATAACATTGCTCTGATTTTCAGACTCCTTACCAAGCCCCAAAGTTTTAGGAGAATACCGTGGTATACCTACTCCAGCTTGCTCCTGTTTGTGTAGAGTATTCATATGCAGAGGATGGGGGGGGGGGGGGTCCAGTTATTTCCCACTTAAAGTGGGTGTTCTAGCTACCTTTAACAGAGCTAAACTGGGAGCTTCTAAGTAAATTTTTAAACTGTTTTATACTGGATTTTTATATCAGTATCTGTGCATAGTATTATTTTATAGTACTGTCTATTACATGCAGTTATATGAAAATTGGTGTATACTGTCCCTTAAGCAGATGCAGTAGTACATTTTAAAAATAAGCTTTTTTGAATCTAGCCTTTGTCATTACTTATAACCGCTACATTTGTAATGGCTTGGTCTCCTGCCTGCTTGAATCCAAATCGCAAATGACTTCTTGTTCTTTATTACCTCACTAATCAATTGTTAAAGGAACATGAAATTAAACACTTTTATTATTATTTGTTATGATCAAAATTGCTTTTGTTTATTTTGTGTCCTTTGTTAAAGGAACAGCAATGCACTACTGAGAGCTAGATGAGCACATCAGATAAGCCATTGACAAGAGCCATATATTTGCAGGCACTAATCAGCTGCAATCTCATAGTAGTGCAATGCTGCTCCTGATTCTACTTGGGTATGCTGTTCAACAAAGGATACTGACACAACAAAGCAAATTTGATAATATAAGTAAAATGGAAATGTGTTTAAAATTGTATGTTTTGTCTGAATCATGAAAGTAATATTTTGGGCTTCATGCCCCTTTAATCCCTTGAGCCAAATGGACATAGGAACAACGTTACACAGTACTTTGCCCAGCGTACCTATGTCCAACTCCATGGTGCATGCTGCGGTCCCCAGCAACTGAGGGTAGAAGGCATCTGCCTCATATGGTAAGGAAGCACTGAATGTGCTCCCTTACCCCTCTACATCAATTAAAGGGACAGTCTACTATAGAATTGTTATTGTTTTAAAATATAGATAATCCCTTTATTACCCATTCCCCAGTTTTGCATAACCAACACTGTTATATTAATACACTTTTTACCTTTGTGATTACCTTGTATCTAGGAACCTTCTTCCAGCCCCCTGATCACATGACTGTGACTGTTTATTATCTATTGTCTTAAATTTAGCATTGTATTGTGCTAGATCTTAAATAACTTTCTGTGCCTGAACACAGTGTTATCTATATGGCCCATGTGTACTTTCTGTCTCTTTGTGTTGAAAAGAGATTTAAAAAGCATGGGATAAGAGGCAGCCCTCAAAGGCTTAGAAATTAGCATATGAGCCCACCTATGTTTAGTTTAAACTAAGAATACCAAGAGAAAAAAGCAAATTTGATGATAAAAGTAAATTGGAAAGTTGATTTAAAATTAAAAGTCCTATCTGAATAATGAAAGTTTAATTTATACTTGCTTGTCCCTTTAAACATAGTGTAGCTGCAGATAAAGACCTTAAAGTGAAAGTAAATCCTAGCGTTTTACAAACGCTAGGAATGACTTTTGAAACAAATAAAGAGGACTTTCATTCATGAAGTATAAGATACTTCATGTAGAAAGCTCCTTTATTTGTTTTAACCGATCGCCGTTCTTAGCTGCTACAGCAACACTCGGCTAAAAAAAATTTCACTAAGAGGTGACGTTTTCACCTCTTAGCCAATAGCCGTGTGGTAAATCCGGCTCCCATGGGCGCCAAGCCGGAATTACCGCACGGCTATTGGCTAAGAGGTGAAAACGTCACCTCTTAACAAAAAAATAGTTTAGCCGTGGGCTGCTGTAGCAGCTTAAAACGGCGGAGCTTTCTACATCATATATCTTATACTTCATGAATGAAAGTCCCCTTTATTTTTTAAAAAAGTCAATCCTAGCGTTTGTAAAACACTAGGATTTACTTTCACTTTAAAGGGACATGAAACCCAAATTTTTTTCTTTCATGATTTAGATAGAGAATACAATTTTAAACAACTTTCCAATTTACTTCTATTGTTTCATTTGCTTCCTTCTCTTGTTATCCTTTGCTAGGTTCTAACTGCTGATTGTGATTGGCTCACCCATGTGTTCAATTAGAAATCAGTAGTGCATTGCTGCTCCTTCAACAAATGTTACCAAGAGAATAAAACAAATGAGATAATAGAAGTAAATTAGAAAGTTGTTTAAAATTGTATTCTCTATCTGAATGCTGAAAGATAATGTTTGGGTTTCATGTCCTTTTTAAGATGATGTAACATTTACATTTTTTATATATGTTTGGTCTTCGCTGAATCAAAGGATGCCAATGAACACATTTTGAAATTAATTTTATTTTAAAGTTTTTGGTAATTTTACAGTAGTTTCTTAGTTCTGTGAATAAATTACTCATTGAAACTATCATCCTCTGAAAGATTTTTTTATGCCAAAATAAAAAAGAATTGGGGGCACCGTTTCCAATGTTGATTCTGAAGCTTTGTGCAACCTTCAATTCTCTTTAGGTTTAGCCTCTGCTGAAAATAAAGTTTATTTCTTTCATGTAATTAGCAAGAGTCCATGAGCTAGTGACGTATGGGATATACATTCCTACCAGGAGGGGCAAAGTTTCCCAAACCTCAAAATGCCTATAAATACACCCCTCACCACACCCACAAATCAGTTTTACAAACTTTGCCTCCTATGGAGGTGGTGAAGTAAGTTTGTGCTAGATTCTACGTTGATATGCGCTCCGCAGCAGGTTGGAGCCCGGTTTTCCTCTCAGCGTGCAGTGAATGTCAGAGGGATGTGAGGAGAGTATTGCCTATTTGAATGCAGTGATCTCCTTCTACGGGGTCTATTTCATAGGTTCTCTGTTATCGGTCGTAGAGATTCATCTCTTACCTCCCTTTTCAGATCGACGATATACTCTTATATATACCATTTCCTCTACTGATTCTCGTTTCAGGACTGGTTTGGCTTTCTACTACATGTAGATGAGTGTCCTGGGGTAAGTAAGTCTTATTTTCTGTGACACTCTAAGCTATGGTTGGGCACTTTTTATATAAAGTTCTAAATATATGTATTCAAACATTTATTTGCCTTGACTCAGGATGTTCAATATTCCTTATTTCAGACAGTCAGTTTCATATTTGGGATAATGCATATGAATAAATCATTTTTTTCTTACCTTAAAAATTTGACTTTCCCTGTGGGCTGTTAGGCTCGTGGGGGCTGAAAATGCTTCATTTTATTGCGTCATTCTTGGCGCAGACTTTTTTGGCGCAAAAATTATTTTCTGTTTCCGGCGTCATACGTGTCGCCGGAAGTTGCGTCATTTTTTACGTTCTTTTGCGCCAAAAGTGTCGGCGTTCCGGATGTGGCGTCATTTTTGGCGCCAAAAGCATTTAGGCGCCAAATAATGTGGGCGTCTTTTTTGCCGCGAAAAAATATGGGCGTCACTTTTGTCTCCACATTATTTAAGTCTCATTGATTTTTTGCTTCTGGATGCTAGAAGCTTATTCACTGGCATTTTTTCCCCATTCCTGAAACTGTCATTTAAGGAATTTGATCAATTTTGCTTTATATGTTGTTTTTTCTATTACATATTGCAAGATGTCCCAC
Organism: Bombina bombina; assembly: GCF_027579735.1. Taxonomy (NCBI): domain Eukaryota; kingdom Metazoa; phylum Chordata; class Amphibia; order Anura; family Bombinatoridae; genus Bombina; species Bombina bombina. Next base: position 173,760,494 of record NC_069502.1, on the reverse strand, counting down.
GTTGAAGCTGAGTCAGAAGATACTTCTGGAATATCCCTGCCTGGGGCTGGAGCTACCAAAGCTAAGTGTATCTACTGTAAACTTATGGTATCTGTTCCTCCAGCTGTTGTTTGTACTGTTTTGTCATGACAAACTGTTTATGCAGATAATATTTCCTTTAAGTACTGTTACATTACCTGTTGCTGTTCTGTCAACATCTAATACTCAGAGTGTTCCTGATAACATAAGAGATTTTGTTTTTAAATCCATTAAGAAGGCTATGTCTGTTATTCCTCCTTCTAGTAAATGTAAAAAGTCTTTTAAAACTTCTCATTTTTCAGATGAATTTTTAAATGAACATCATCATTCTGATTCTGATAATGGTTCTTCTGGTTCAGAGGATTCTGTCTCAGAGGTTGATGCTGATAAATCTTCATATTTATTTAAAATGAAATTTATTCGTTCTTTACTTAAAGAAGTCCTAATTGCATTAGAAATTGAGGATTCTGGTCCTCTTGATACTAAATCTAAACGTTTAGATAAGGATTTTAAATCTCCTGTAGTTATTCCAGAAGTTTTTCCTGTCCCTAGTGCTATTTCTGAAGTAATTTCCAGGGAATGGAATAATTTGGGTAATTCATTTACTCCTTCTAAACGTTTTAAGCAATTATATCCTGTGCCATCTGACAGATTAGAGTTTTGGGACAAAATCCCTAAAGTTGATGGGGCTGTCTCTACTCTTGTTAAGCGTACTATTCCTACGGCAGATGGTACTTCCTTAAGGATCCTTTAGATAGGAAAATTGAATCCTTTCTAAGAAAAGCTTACTTGTGTTCAGGTAATCTTCTTAGACCTGCTATATCTTTAGCGGATGTTGCTGCAGCTTCATCTTTTGGTTAGAAGCTTTAGCGCAACAAGTAACAGATCATAATTCTCATAGCATTTTTATTCTTCAACATGCTAATAATTTCTCCAACATAGGTGTGTCCGGTCCACGGCGTCATCCTTACTTGTGGGATATTCTCTTCCCCAACAGGAAATGGCAAAGAGCCCAGCAAAGCTGGTCACATGATCCCTCCTAGGCTCCGCCTACCCCAGTCATTCTCTTTGCCGTTGTACAGGCAACATCTCCACGGAGATGGCTTAGAGTTTTTTAGTGTTTAACTGTAGTTTTTATTATTCAATCAAGAGTTTGTTATTTTAAAATAGTGCTGGTATGTACTATTTACTCAGAAACAGAAAAGAGATGAAGATTTCTGTTTGTATGAGGAAAATGATTTTAGCACCGTAACTAAAATCCATGGCGTTTCCACACAGGACTGTTGAGAGCAATTAACTTCAGTTGGGGGAACAGTGTGCAGTCTCTTGCTGCTTGAGGTATGACACATTCTAACAAGACGATGTAATGCTGGAAGCTGTCATTTTTCCCTATGGGATCCGGTAAGCCATGTTTATTACGATGGTAAATAAGGGCTTCACAAGGGCTTATTAAGATTGTAGACTTTGCTGGGCTAAATCGATTCAGTTTTAAAAACATATTTAGCCTTGAGGAATCATTTTATCTGGGTATATTGATATTATAATATCGGCAGGCACTGTATTAGACACCTTATTTCTCTGGGGCTTTCCCAAAGCATAAGCAGAGCCTCATTTTCGCGCCGGTGTGGCGCACTTGTTTTTGAGAGGCATGGCATGCAGTCGCATGTGAGAGGAGCTCTGATACTTAGAAAAGACTTTCTGAAGGCGTCATTTGGTATCGTATTCCCCTTTGGGCTTGGTTGGGTCTCAGCAAAGCAGATACCAGGGACTGTAAAGGGGTTAAAGTGTTAAAACGGCTCCGGTTCCGTTATTTTAAGGGTTAAAGCTTCCAAATTTGGTGTGCAATACTTTTAAGGCTTTAAGACACTGTGGTGAAAATTTGGTGAATTTTGTACAATTCCTTCATGTTTTTTCGCAATTGCAGTAATAAAGTGTGTTCAGTTTAAAATTTAAAGTGACAGTAACGGTTTTATTTAAAACGTTTTTTGTACTTTATTATCAAGTTTATGCCTGTTTAACATGTCTGAACTACCAGATAGACTGTGTTCTGAATGTGGGGAAGCCAGAATTCCTGTTCATTTAAATAAATGTGATTTATGTGATAATGACAATGATGCCCAAGATGATTCCTCAAGTGAGGGGAGTAAGCATGGTACTGCATCATTCCCTCCTTCGTCTACACGAGTCTTGCCCACTCAGGAGGCCCCTAGTACATCTAGCGCGCCAATACTCCTTACTATGCAACAATTAACGGCTGTAATGGATAATTCTGTCAAAAACATTTTAGCCAAAATGAACCCTTGTCAGCGTAAGCGTGGCTGCTCTGTTTTAGTTACTGAAGAGCATGACGACGCTGATATTAATATCTCTGAAGGGCCCCTAACCCAATCTGAGGGGGCCAGGGAGGTTTTGTCTGAGGGAGAAATTACTGATTCAGGGAACATTTCTCAACAGGCTGAACCTGATGTAATTGCATTTAAATTTAAGTTGGAACATCTCCGCATTCTGCTTAAGGAGGTATTATCCACTCTGGATGATTGTGAAAAGTTGGTCATCCCAGAGAAACTATGTAAAATGGACAAGTTCCTAGAGGTGCCGGAGCTACCAGAAGCTTTTCCTATACCCAAGCGGGTGGCGGACATTGTTAATAAAGAATGGGAAAGGCCCGGTATTCCTTTCGTCCCTCCCCCCATATTTAAAAAATTGTTTCCTATGGTCGACCCCAGAAAGGACTTATGGCAGACAGTCCCCAAGGTCGAGGGAGCGGTTTCTACTTTAAACAAACGCACCACTATACCCATAGAGGATAGTTGTGCTTTCAAAGATCCTATGGATAAAAAATTAGAAGGTTTGCTTAAAAAGATGTTTGTTCAGCAGGGTTACCTTCTACAACCAATTTCATGCATTGTCCCTGTCACTACAGCCGCATGTTTCTGGTTTGATGAGCTGATAAAGGCGCTCGATAGTGATTCTCCTCCTTATGAGGAGATTATGGACAGAATCAATGCTCTCAAATTGGCTAATTCTTTCACCCTAGACGCCACTTTGCAATTGGCTAGGTTAGCGGCTAAGAATTCGGGGTCTGCTATTGTGGCGCGCAGAGCGCTTTGGTTGAAATCTTGGTCGGCTGATGCGTCTTCCAAGAACAAGCTATTAAACATTCCTTTCAAGGGGAAAACGCTGTTTGGCCCTGACTTGAAGGAGATTATCTCGGATATCACTGGGGGTAAGGGCCACGCCCTTCCTCAGGATCGGCCTTTCAAGGCGAAAAATAGACCTAATTTTCGTCCCTTTCGTAAAAACGGACCAGCCCAAAGTGCTACGTCCTCTAAGCAAGAGGGTAATACTTCTCAAGCCAAGCCAGCTTGGAGACCAATGCAAGGCTGGAACAAGGGAAAGCAGGCCAAGAAGCCTGCCACTGCTACCAAGACAGCATGAAATATTGGCCCCCGATCCGGGACCGGATCTGGTGGGGGGCAGACTCTCTCTCTTCGCTCAGGCTTGGGCAAGAGATGTTCTGGATCCTTGGGCGCTAGAAATAGTCTCCCAGGGTTATCTTCTGGAATTCAAGGGACTTCCCCCAAGGGGGAGGTTCCACAGGTCTCAGTTGTCTTCAGACCACATAAAAAGACAGGCGTTCTTACATTGTGTAGAAGACCTGTTAAAAATGGGAGTGATTCATCCTGTTCCACTAAGAGAACAAGGGATGGGGTTCTACTCCAATCTGTTCATAGTTCCCAAAAAAGAGGGAACGTTCAGACCAATCTTAGATCTCAAGATCTTAAACAAGTTTCTCAAGGTTCCATCTTTCAAGATGGAAACCATTCGAACTATTCTTCCCTCCATCCAGGAGGGTCAATTCATGACCACGGTGGATTTAAAGGATGCGTATCTACATATTCCTATCCACAAGGAACATCATCGGTTCCTAAGGTTTGCATTCCTGGACAAACATTACCAGTTCGTGGCGCTTCCTTTCGGATTAGCCACTGCTCCAAGGATTTTCACAAAGGTACTAGGGTCCCTTCTAGCGGTGCTAAGACCAAGGGGCATTGCAGTAGTACCTTACCTGGACGACATTCTGATTCAAGCGTCGTCCCTTCCTCAAGCAAAGGCTCACACGGACATTGTCCTGGCCTTTCTCAGATCTCACGGCTGGAAAGTGAACGTGGAAAAGAGTTCTCTATCCCCGTCAACAAGGGTTCCCTTCTTGGGAACAATTATAGACTCCTTAGAAATGAGTATCTTTCTAACAGAGGCCAGAAAAACAAAACTTCTAGACTCTTGTCGGATACTTCATTCCGTTCCTCTTCCTTCCATAGCTCAGTGCATGGAAGTGATCGGGTTGATGGTAGCGGCGATGGACATAGTTCCTTTTGCGCGCATTCATCTAAGACCATTACAACTGTGCATGCTCAGTCAGTGGAATGGGGACTATACAGACTTGTCTCCGAAGATACAAGTAAATCAGAGGACCAGAGACTCACTCCGTTGGTGGCTGTCCCTGGACAATCTGTCTCAAGGGATGACGTTCCGCAGACCAGAGTGGGTCATTGTCACGACCGACGCCAGTCTGATGGGCTGGGGCGCGGTCTGGGGATCCCTGAAAGCTCAGGGTCTTTGGTCTCGGGAAGAATCTCTTCTACCGATAAATATTCTGGAACTGAGAGCGATATTCAATGCTCTCAAGGCCTGGCCTCGGCTAGCGAGGACCAAGTTCATACGGTTTCAATCAGACAACATGACAACTGTTGCGTACATCAACCATCAGGGGGGAACAAGGAGTTCCTTAGCGATGGAAGAAGTGACCAAAATCATTCTATGGGCGGAGTCTCACTCCTGCCACCTGTCTGCTATCCACATCCCAGGAGTGGAAAATTGGGAAGCGGATTTTCTGAGTCGTCAGACATTGCATCCGGGGGAGTGGGAACTCCATCCGGAAATCTTTGCCCAAGTCACTCACCTGTGGGGCATTCCAGACATGGATCTGATGGCCTCTCGTCAGAACTTCAAAGTTCCTTGCTACGGGGCCAGATCCAGGGATCCCAAGGCGGCTCTAGTGGATGCACTAGTAGCACCTTGGACCTTCAAACTAGCTTATGTGTTCCCGCCTTTTCCTCTCATCCCCAGGCTGGTAGCCAGGATCAATCAGGAGAGGGCGTCGGTGATCTTGATAGCTCCTGCGTGGCCACGCAGGACTTGGTATGCAGATCTGGTGAATATGTCATCGGCTCCACCTTGGAAGCTACCTTTGAGACGAGACCTTCTTGTTCAGGGTCCGTTCGAACATCCGAATCTGGTCTCACTCCAGCTGACTGCTTGGAGATTGAACGCTTGATTTTATCGAAGCGAGGATTCTCAGATTCTGTTATCGATACTCTTGTTCAGGCCAGAAAGCCTGTAACTAGAAAGATTTACCACAAAATTTGGAAAAAATATATCTGTTGGTGTGAATCTAAAGGATTCCCTTGGGACAAGGTTAAGATTCCTAGGATTCTATCCTTCCTTCAAGAAGGATTGGAAAAAGGATTATCTGCAAGTTCCCTGAAGGGACAGATTTCTGCCTTGTCGGTATTACTTCACAAAAAGCTGGCAGCTGTGCCAGATGTTCAAGCCTTTGTTCAGGCTCTGGTTAGAATCAAGCCTGTTTACAAACCTTTGACTCCTCCTTGGAGTCTCAATTTAGTTCTTTCAGTTCTTCAGGGGGTTCCGTTTGAACCCTTACATTCCGTTGATATTAAGTTATTATCTTGGAAAGTTTTGTTTTTAGTTGCGATTTCTTCTGCTAGAAGAGTCTCAGAATTATCTGCTCTGCAGTGTTCTCCTCCTTATCTGGTGTTCCATGCAGATAAGGTGGTTTTACGTACTAAACCTGGTTTTCTTCCAAAAGTTGTTTCTAACAAAAACATTAACCAGGAGATTATCGTACCTTCTCTGTGTCCGAAACCAGTTTCAAAGAAGGAACGTTTGTTGCACAATTTGGATGTTGTTCGCGCTCTAAAATTCTATTTAGATGCTACAAAGGATTTTAGACAAACATCTTCCTTGTTTGTTGTTTATTCAGGTAAAAGGAGAGGTCAAAAAGCAACTTCTACCTCTCTCTCTTTTTGGATTAAAAGCATCATCAGATTGGCTTACGAGACTGCCGGACGGCAGCCTCCCGAAAGAATCACAGCTCATTCCACTAGGGCTGTGGCTTCCACATGGGCCTTCAAGAACGAGGCTTCTGTTGATCAGATATGTAGGGCAGCGACTTGGTCTTCACTGCACACTTTTACCAAATTTTACAAGTTTGATACTTTTGCTTCTTCTGAGGCTATTTTTGGGAGAAAAGTTTTGCAAGCCGTGGTGCCTTCCATTTAGGTGACCTGATTTGCTCCCTCCCTTCATCCGTGTCCTAAAGCTTTGGTATTGGTTCCCACAAGTAAGGATGACGCCGTGGACCGGACACACCTATGTTGGAGAAAACAGAATTTATGTTTACCTGATAAATTTCTTTCTCCAACGGTGTGTCCGGTCCACGGCCCGCCCTGGTTTTTTAATCAGGTCTGATAATTTATTTTCTTTAACTACAGTCACCACGGTACCATATGGTTTCTCCTATGCAAATATTCCTCCTTAACGTCGGTCGAATGACTGGGGTAGGCGGAGCCTAGGAGGGATCATGTGACCAGCTTTGCTGGGCTCTTTGCCATTTCCTGTTGGGGAAGAGAATATCCCACAAGTAAGGATGACGCCGTGGACCGGACACACCGTTGGAGAAAGAAATTTATCAGGTAAACATAAATTCTGTTTTTATTTGTAATGCCATCTTTGATATCATTAGAGTTGATGTCAGGTATATGTCTCTAGCTATTTTAGCTAGAAGAGCTTTATGGCTTAAGACTTGGAATGCTGTTATGTCTTCTAAGTCTACTCTGCTTTCCCTTTCTTTCCAGGGTAATGATCGTTTTCATTCCTTTTGTCACAACAAGGAACAAAAACCTGATCCTTCATCCTCAGGAGCGGTATCAGTTTGGAAACCATCTCCAGTCTGGAATAAATCCAAGCCTTTTAGAAAATCAAAGCCAGCTCCTAAGTCCACATGAAGGTGCGGCCCTCATTCCAGCTCAGCTGGTAGGGGGCAGATTACGTTTTTTCTAAGAAATTTGGATCAATTCCGTTCACAATCTTTGGATTCAGAACATTGTTTCAGAAGGGTACAGAATTGGCTTCAAGATAAGGCCTCCTGCAAAGAGATTTTTTCTTTCCCGTGTCCCAGTAAACCCAGAGAAGGCTCAAGCATTTCTGAAATGTGTTTCAGATCTAGAGTTGACTGGAGTAATTTTGCCAGTTCCAGTTCTGGAACAGGGACTGGGGTTTTATTCAAATCTCTTCATTGTACCAAAGAAGGAAAATTCCTTCAGACCAGTTCTGGATCTAAAAATATTGAATCGTTATGTAAGGATACCAACATTCAAAATGGTAACTGTAAGGACTATCCTGCCTTTTGTTCAACAAGGGCATTATATGTCTACTATAGATTTACAGGATGCATATCTGCATATTCCGATTCATCCAGATCACTATCAGTTTCTGAGATTCTCTTTCCTAGATAAGCATTACCAGTTTGTGGCTCTGCCGTTTGGCCTAGCTACAGCTCCAAGAATTTTTTTCGAAGGTTCTCGGTGCCCTTTTGTCTGTAATCAGAGAACAGGGTATTGTGGTATTCCTTATTTGGACGATATCTTGGTACTTGCTCAGTCTTCATATTTAGCAGAATCTCATTCGAATCGACTTGTGTTGTTTCTTCAACATCATGGTTGGAGGATCAATTTACCAAAAAGTTCATTGATTCCTCAGACTTAGGTAACCTTTTTAGGTTTTCAGATAGATTCAGTATCCATGACTCTATCTTTGATAGACATGAGACATCTAAAGTTGATATCAGCTTGTCGAAACCTTCAGTCACAATCTTTCCCTTCGGTAGCCTTATGCATGGAAATTCTAGGTCTTATGACTGCGGCATCGGACGCGATCCCCTTTGCTCGTTTTTCACATGCGGCCTCTTCAGCTCTGTATGCTGAACCAGTGGTGCAGAGATTACACAAAGATATCTCAATTAATATCTTTAAAACCGATTGTACGACACTCTCTGACGTGGTGGACAGATCATCATCGTTTAGTTCAGGGGGCTTCTTTTGTTCTTCCGACCTGGACTGTAATTTCAACAGATGCAAGTCTTACAGGTTAGGGAGCTGTGTGGGAGTCTCTGACAGCACAAGGGGTTTGGGAATCTCAGGAGGTGAGATTACCGATCAATATTTTGGAACTCCGTGCAATTTTCAGAGCTCTTCAGTCTTGGCCTCTTCTGAAGAGAGAATCGTTCATTTGTTTTCAGACAGACAATGTCACAACTGTGGCATACATCAATCATCAAGGAGGGACTCACAGTCCTCTGGCTATGAAAGAAGTATCTCGAATTCTGGTTTGGGCGGAATCCAGCTCCTGTCTAATCTCTGCGGTTTATATTCCAGGAATAGACAATTGGGAAGCGGATTATCTCAGTCGCCAAACGTTGCATCCGGGCGAATGGTCTCTTCACCCAGAGGTATTTCTTCAGATTGTTCAAATGTGGGAACTTCCAGAAATAGATCTGATGGCTTCTCATCTAAACAAGAAACTTCCCAGGTATCTGTCCAGATCCCGGGATCCTCAGGCAGAGGCAGTGGATGCATTATCACTTCCTTGGAAGTATCATCCTGCCTATATCTTTCCGCCTCTAGTTCTTCTTCCCAGAGTAATCTCCAAGATTCTGAAGGAATGCTCGTTTGTTCTGCTGGTAGATCCAGCATGGCCTCACAGGTTTTGGTATGCGGATCTTGTCCGGATGGCCTCTTGCCAACCGTGGACTCTTCCGTTAAGACCAGACCTTCTGTCGCAAGGTCCTTTTTTCCATCAGGATCTCAAATCCTTAAATTTAAAGGTATGGAGATTGAACGCTTGATTCTTGGTCAAAGAGGTTTCTCTGACTCTGTGATTAATACTATGTTACAGGCTCGTAAATCTGTATCTAGAGAGATATATTATAGAGTCTGGAAGACTTATATTTCTTGGTGTCTTTCTCATCATTTTTCCTGGCATTCTTTTAGAATTCCAAGAATTTTACAGTTTCTTCAGGATGGTTTAGATAAAGGTTTGTCCGCAAGTTCCTTGAAAGGTCAAATCTCTGCTCTTTCTGTTCTTTTTCACAGAAAGATTGCTAATCTTCCTGATATTCATTGTTTTGTACAAGCCTTGGTTCATATTAAACCTGTCATTAAGTCAATTTCTCCTCCTTGGAGTTTGAATTTGGTTCTGGGGGCTCTTCAAGCTCCTCCGTTTGAACCTATGCATTCATTGGACATTAAATTACTTTCTTGGAAAGTTTTGTTCCTTTTGGCCATCTCTTCTGCCAGAAGAGTCTCTGAATTGTCTGCTCTTTCTTGTGAGTCTCCTTTTCTGATTTTTCATCAGGATAAGGCAGTGTTGCGAACTTCTTTTGAATTTTTACCTAAGGTTGTGAATTCCAAAAACATTAGTAGAGAAATTGTAGTTCCTTCATTTTGCTCTAATCCTAAGAATTCTAAGGAGAAATCATTGCATTCTTTGGATGTTGTTAGAGCTTTGAAATATTATGTTGAAGCTACTAAGACTTTCCGAAAGACTTCTAGTCTATTTGTCATCTTTTCCGGTTCTAGAAAAGGCCAGAAAGCTTCTGCCATTTCTTTGGCATCTTGGTTGAAATCTTTAATTCATCATGCCTATGTTGAGTCGGGTATAACTCCGCCTCAGAGGATTACAGCTCATTCTACTAGGTCAGTTTCTACTTCCTGGGCGTTTAGGAATGAAGCTTCGGTTGATCAAATTTGCAAAGCAGCAACTTGGTCTTCTTTGCATATTTTTACTAAATTCTACCATTTTGATGTGTTTTCTTCTTCTGAAGCAGTTTTTGGTAGAAAAGTACTTCAGGCAGCTGTTTCAGTTTGATTCTTCTGCTTATGTTTTCATTTAAACTTTGTTTTGGGTGTGGATTATTTTCAGCAGGAATTGGCTGTCTTTATTTTATCCCTCCATCTCTAGTGACTCTTGCGTGGAAAGATCCACATCTTGGGTAGTCATTATCCCATACGTCACTAGCTCATGGACTCTTGCTAATTACATGAAAGAAAACATAATTTATGTAAGAACTTACCTGATAAATTCATTTATTTCATATTAGCAAGAGTCCATGAGGCCCACCCTTTTTTGTGGTGGTTATGATTTTTTTTTATAAAGCACAATTATTCCAATTCCTTATTTTTTATGCTTTCGCACTTTTTTCTTATCACCCCACTTCTTGGCTATTCGTTAAACTGATTTGTGGGTGTGGTGAGGGGTGTATTTATAGGCATTTTGAGGTTTGGGAAACTTTGCCCCTCCTGGTAGGAATGTATATCCCATACGTCACTAGCTCATGGACTCTTGCTAATATGAAAGAAATGAATTTATCAGGTAAGTTCTTACATAAATTATGTTTTTCCTCTTGGAGTAAGACAGGGTCACAGTAGTGACTTGTGTCATCCGTCTGAGGGGATCTCTGTTTCCTAGTGATAAGGGTGGTGTTTTGAATTCTCTCTTAGCTAAAGAACAGTTGTTTTCTTCATAAATGGAAAGAGTCCACAGCTGCATTCATTACTTTTGGGAAATAAGAACCTGGCCACCAGGAGGAGGCAAAGACACCCCAGCCAAATGTTTAAATACTCCTCCCACTTCCCTCATCCCCCAGTCATTCTTTGCCTTTCGTCCCAGGAGGTTGGTAGAGAAGTGTCAGAAGTTTGTTTTCGTCTCTTATGGAGGGTAGTACTCTTCGACATGGGACTTGAGTTTTAAGTAATCCTGTCAGTCTCTCAGTGAGGGCCTGGATGAAAGTTAGAGTCCGGAGATGCAGGAAGAGTCTTTCTGCGAAACCATCCCGACTCATTTTAACAACTCCACAAGCAATTGGCGTTGTCGAACTTCACTTCGCTGCCTGCTTTCTTCTCTCAAGTCCATGGCAGAGGCGAGGCTACTATCCGTCACACTTGAAGGGCCGTGTTCCTGTTCCACGGCGTAGATTCCGGTAAGATTGTTTCATTTTACTTCTTCATGATTGTACTGTAACTCATTTGTTCCTACGAACTCACATGAAAAATACAGGGTCTCAGTGGGACTCCTTTAGTATCTTGGAATTAAGGGTTAATATCTCCTGGGGGGGATTATTGAACAGGGTTTTTTTTAATCATGTTTATTATGCGATTCAGTCTGCTTATGTGTAGTGTTAACTGGGCTCGTGGCTTTTGGAGCATAACGGTCTTTCGAAGTGACGCAACCTTATGGTCGGGCGCGCTTTTTTTGGACTGTATGGTTCACCTTGTGACCGGGCGTGTTTACGTTCTGGTCTCCCATTTCCGCATTCCTGACTGTGTGACGACAGAGAATTCTAGTCTGCTGGTGTCTGGTTCATAGGAGGATTGAGTGCCCAAGCCATTGTGGGTGTCAGGTGCCGTTTAAATTGTTTTATATTTAGTCAATTTTTTTAGTATCCTTTATCCAGTTATGGAGGATACTGATGTTGAGATTTGTTCAAATTTCTGATTCAGATTCTTCTTCCTGTGACGAATGCGAATTGACCCCATTGACTCTGGTCAGTCAGTTATGTTCTTTAGGCCATTCTAGAGTGCCTTGTTGCTCGGGGATTCAAGGGACTGCTGAGTCATCCGCCTTGAGGGGCCCTGTCCTCCAGGAGGCGAGTTCCCTACCGCTCCCTACGACTACACATGCGAGTAACCCAAGTTATATTTTTTCCTCCTCAGAGGATGGATTGTTCCCCCTGGAGGTTGTAGCACGTTTTTGCTTTTACATACTTTTGGCGCGTCTACAAAGTCCAGATGTTTCTTTGCGATTGTGTTCGTGCCTGATTGCCCCAGGTCTCTCGGCCACAGGAGGGTATGTGCAGTTCCCTGCGGGTGTAACTGTTCTACTCAGTATTCTACTCAGACACGTTTTTGTTGGGGACGCTATCCTTCTCGGTTATGGGACTCACCAGTCTCCTCCTTCGAATGGCTCACCTTGTTAGACATGGGGGGATGAAGTAATCTCCTTTAAGTCTTGTTATCGAGATCCTTCCCAGTTTTGTTGGAAGAACGGGTTTCCGTTAGGCTGGTCCTTCAGATCTTTCTGTTCTTCCTGGGCGTTAACCCTCGGGTTACCTGTTAATTTATTTTACTTGGTTAGGATGAATTTTCTTTTTCATACTATGTTTCCTGCGGGAACTTTCTCTGGGATCGATACTCACTGTTTGCTTCTACTGAAGTTGTTCGGGACACGTTAGTCCCATGTTTGTCTGTGTTTTCTTCCTCCCTCTCTGAGGGTGGATTTCGCCAGCTTGGTAGTTATGACCCTGCTTGCAGGCTGGTCCTTCTTGGGTTCAGATCTTCTGTCTCGCGGCTTATTCAGACACGTTGCGCCTATTATACCTTGTGGGTCAGGTTGGGGTGCCGAGTGCTATTATCGTTATTTATGTTTCATGTTATTTGTTTTACAAGTTTCAGCTAAGCATTCTCAAGAGGACTTGCGAGTCTGTGCGACTCTCGGGATTGTTTCAGTGCTAAATAGCCATCTCTCTGGTGACTGGGTCAGTGAATTTTGCTGCGTCAGTCTCTGTTGCTTCCGATACCCTTGGAACCTAGAGTATTCCTTCCCACGTGGTGGGAAAATTAGAGGGTTTAGCGCCTCTTTTCCGCTGGTCAGGGTAGTGTTGCTTTAGGAAATTGTCCTTTTTGGACTTGTTCCTTTAGTAGTTCTCTTATTTATTGAGACCTCTTGGATTGTCCGTTCTCCTTGTGGATGGGTCGCCTTCGGGGGACTTGGATTCCCTTTGGGAGTTGGTTGTTCCTTTTTCGGGACATTAGACAGTGAGGTCTTTTTGGGCTCCGGTTAGGGGTCCTTCCAGGTGTTGGGAATGCTCTGCATCTCCTTCTTGGGATAGAAGAGGTCCTAGTGGTTCAGGTATTGCCATCCAGGTGGCATCCAAACCCATGTTTTACTGTCCTCTGACTTCGATTCTGAGGTGATGTGGAGGCTTGATGTTGCTCTGTTCGGGTTGACTTGATCTCATGGTTCCCCTTGTGTCTGGAGCTCGTGGCTAGCTGGACCGCTAGCTCAGCATTCTAATGCTCTGTGGCTACTCTGTACTGTAGCAAACCGACGGTTGCTTGTGCGATCCCTGGCAAGGTCTACTCAGCCTTTCCTTCTTTCGAGGTTGATAAAATGAGCAGCGCCTTGTGTCCCTTAGGGAGATTAGCAGCACTTTTCAAGCACAATCATGTTAATGATGCTTGGACACCTATTAGCTCTAGTGTCTTTTTATGGCCCTGGCTCTTTGGAGTATTGGGCTTCTGCAAGGGGTGGTCTCTTCCCTTTGGGTTGGGACTTGCAAGGGCTTCTTGCTTTTGTTATCAGGGTTTTTCTGGATTTTTTTCCCTGGAAGGTCTGTTTTTTTGTTATCAGACGAGGGATTTATGTGCCTGGAAGATTGTTAAATCTAAACATACTCTATAACCATATTCTGGTTGTCAAGGGTTTTGCTCTGCGTTTTCTCTTTGTGAATCCCGCCATGGGATGTAACCGGACCTTATGATCCTAGGATTGGCCTGGGGGTTCCGGTGTCCGGGTTACTTGGGCTTAGCCCTTGTTCTGGCTGTTCTGTTTTACAACTTGGCCAGATTTATTGAGAGCCGGGGCTCCTTAGGCCTTGTCTTGTGCTGGACGATAGGGTTGCCTTGGGACAGCGAACTAACGTGACCTGATAGTGGGCTTTCCTGGGTTGCTCAGCTGTCACTTTGCGCCTGTTATGTGTGCTAGCACGATGCTGTTTTAGGGGGTTCTTCCGTGTTCGTCAGTGACGTGGCCTTGTGTGCTCTCGGTTTTTCCTACGATTTCCTTTCGTAACGGCAGGTGTTTACTCAACGCTTTCCTCTTCAGGGGGCTCGTTGTACTCCTTTCTGAGTTGTGGTTCCATTTTTAGGGGCCTCTCCTGTGTTTGGGAGGTTGGAACAGATGTTTATGTGGTTCGGGGATTGGTCTGCTCTTTGAGTTGTTCCTTTCCATCTGGGGAGCTGCTGGCTCTGCATTGACTTAGTCGGGTGGCCTTGCTAGATCTCCTTGGGTCTAATGCGTGCTCGTTTGTCTTTAGGTTGTAGTGGCTGTGTCCATTCTTCCGCCCTTTTGTGGGCCGGTCTTGGGGTTCCTTTTCGTTTTACTTTCAGATCTGCCGTTGCTTGGGCTGGTCCGGCTAGATGTAGGATCTGAGATCTGTTGTTCATCTTCAGGTCTTGGGGGTGACAGTGGACCTTCCTTTTTTAGAGGCTTTGTGCCTCTCCCCCTTTGAGATCTGTGGGTAGGCTTGCCGGCCTGGATTTCCTGGAGAGTGTCATCTGTCTTGGAGGTTGGGCAATCTCTGTCTTGGATGGGCAGTCTGCTATTTTGTTCGGCCATTTCTTCCTTACGGATAGTGTTTTCTTTGTGTTTTCCTACGGATGACAGCGTGTTACTGGACTCAGATGTTTATTCTCTGAGTTTGCTGCTTGTAATTTTCTGTTTGCTCAGTCTCTGAGTTCTGACGTTTTGAGGACTTTGTCTTCAGCTGTCTTTTCAGTGCTGTTGCACGATGTTTGGGAGATGTTTCTTCTCCTTGATGATGCTTGCTCCTTGTGGGTTGGGCGGCGTCTCCCTTTGTTCTCGGGATCCATTCGGGTCTCTGGGGACTTGGCTTCTTTTGAAGGTTTTTTTTTTTCCTTTATTGGATCTTGCTGTACCTTTTGGGTATCCCTTTGGTTCAACCTTGTCCTCTCCCTTTTGGGGATTTTGGTACTGTACTAGTAAGGGTTGTGTGGGGACCGACTGCTGGGCGACTGTTCTCCTGGAGGAATGTTGGCTCAGTGAGTCTGCTTTCAGACTATCTGCGGGTCAGTGTCCTTGGCGCCTTTTCCTTCTAGTTTTTTTGCCCGGCTCCGATGTAGCGGGGTTTGGTTGGGTTGTGTTTTTTTTTCAGTCCTGGTGCCCTCAGAATTGGCAGCCTATTGTACCCTCTCGTTTTTGCATTCAGTGTCCTCTATAGCTTGGGTATTGTTTTCCCAAAAAGTAATGAATGCAGCTGTGGACTCTTTCTATTTTTGAAGAAAAACTTAAATTATGCTTACCTAATAATTTTCTTTTCTTCAGATGGAAAGAGTCCACAGCTCCCCACCCGTATTTTTTTCTGTGGGGCGTCTTAGTTTTTATTCTTCTGGCACGTTTTCACCCTGGTATTTCTTCTACTGTTCCTTGTTCCTCAGCAGAATGACTGGGGGATAAGGGAAGTGGGAGGAGTATTTAAGCCTTTGGCTGGGGTGTCTTTGCCTCCTCCTGGTGGCCAGGTTCTTATTTCCCAAAGTAATGAATGCAGCTGTGCACTCTTTCCATCTGAAGAAAAGAAAATGATCAGGTAAGCATAATTTAAGTTTTCTGGCTTTGATAGTTCTCATTTTAGGGATGATCATCTGGGAATTTTTTTTTCCAGTCCTCAATTTGAGTGGTTTCTTCATCAGGTGATCAAACAGGTATTGAACAAACATCTCAGGCACTTAAGATAAGGATCAGGGTCCCTTACATCCTAGTTTCTCAACCTGTGGTACGTGTACCCCTGGGGCTACTTGGGGCATTGGCAAGGGATTCTCCAGGTATCGGCCTTCATTATTTTTTCCTGATGTAGCTATTGCAAACATTACATATTAAAGAAAGCTGTGTTTCTCATTTCTACCCTTGAGCACTCCTTACAGGGCAGAGTGTGAATATTTCCCTGCCTAGGTTAGACCACTGCTGAATCACTGATTCACCTTAAATTGGTAAAGCTTTAGTTTCTGGCTTGAGACAAGTCGCAGATAAATGTGCCACTGTGAAATAGGTAAAGTGCATGATACTGAAGTATGCAGCAGTAAAACAAGACAAACTGTGCATGAAATGGTTACTAAAAATATAAAGATGGTACCGTAAATATTACTTTCCTCATCATGCAAACAAAATGTATTTTTTTATTTTTTTTAATATAAGAAGCACATTAATTGCATTTAATTATTATCAATGGTACCGTGTGTGTGTGTGTGTGTGTGTGTGTGTGTGTGTGTGTGTGTGTGTGTATATATATATATATATATATATATATATATATATATATATATATATATATGTGTGTGTATATTATTTTCTGTTGTAATATTTCGAAATCTTAAATTCCGAAAAACATAAAACGAATATTTTAAGTAATATATTTACTTAATTAATATATCTGATACAAACTTGTGATATCAAGTGATAGACATGATTTCCATGTTTGCTAATAAAAGATTATTAATAGTTGTGCTACAGTTGGGGTACAACGGAAACAACCATATGCTTACAGGGATACTTGTTACAAAAAGGTTGAGAAACTCTGCCTTACATAGTAGAAGTAGTTCTCTTGTTGTTTCAGCCTATGTATCTGTTGGTACGTCTACTCAGAATGGTTTTCTAGAGGAGCTTGGGAAGAACGTTGGTGGTTTTGTTAATCATACTGTGATTTTACAGGATTTAGTATCCAAATTTAGTACAGAGGTTCAGTTACCTTCTATTTCCTCTGTCTCTAGGGCTAGGCCTTCTATTCCTAATTAGTTTTTTAACGTATCTGAGCTTGATGATATGGAAATTGAAATTGACTTCTAAGACATAGGGGTTTCTCTGATTTTATGATTGAAATTTTAATTCGGGCTCAGAAACGTGTGACTAGGAAAATTTACCATAAAGGCTGGAAAGTCTTTATTTCTTGGTGTATCGACCTTCGTTATTACTCGTGGACTCCATAGCTTGGGTATTGGTTACTAATGAGTAATGGATTGTGGACTCTCACCACCTATATGAAAGAAAACATAATTTATGCTTACCTGATAAATTAATCTCTTTCATGGTGGTGAGAGTCTATGAGACCCCATCCTTTCTTTTTTAACAGCTTTGTTTTCTTTTTTTAGCACATCTTTTTCCCTGCTCCATTTTTTGGGCTCTTGCTCTTTTTCTTACCTCATTTCTGCTTAGCTATGCGTTAGACTGAAGTGTGTGTGAGGTGGGAGGGGTTATATAGAGCTCTTGGGGTTTGTGTATCTTTACCTCCTCCAAGTGGTAGGGAAGGTAATTCCCATGAGTAATGGATCATGGACTCTCACTACCATGAAATAAATTAATTCATCAGGTAAGCATAAATCATGTTTTTCCTCACTACCACCATGGCTAGACCGCTATCTCTTTTGATAGAAATTCCAGGCTGCACACTTTTTTTTTTAACTTGTATAATGCTTTACAATGGCAATTGTCTGTCTTTGCAATAATTTTCTGTCCTGTTTTAGAATTATGACTTTCTCTATTCTTATGTGCTACCTATATACAAATCTTTCTGTCCTTTGTTCTGGTCATTTTCACTTTCTCAAGATGTAGAACAATTTGAGCTGAACAGTATAATAGGGGCCTGGGAGCTGCATTCTGCTGCATTCTGTATTATCATTTTCATAATGATCAGGAGATCAAAGGTGATAGCTGCACCCAGCCAATGAGCCTCAGCGCAGCAGTGCATGCTGGTACATGCATACTTTTATTAGAATGATAGGCAAGAATGCCCTTCTAGTCCCCATAGCAGTAAAATCATAAGAAATGCCTTTTCCAAAAAGGGCAATGGGGTCACCTTATGTTGAAAAAGAAAATATATATAATATATGCATATGCAACACCTTTAAAGGTATATGAAACCCAAACATTTTCTTTAATGTATGTCTATTATCAATTTTTTTTGTTTCACTTGATATCTTTTGTTGAAAGGCAGGGATGTATGCTTAGGAGCCGGCCCATTATTGGAGCACTATATAGCAGCAGATTTGCAAGAATGTTATCCATTTGCAAGAGCACTAGATGGCAGATTCCTGTCATGTAGCGCTTCATATGCCTATCTAGGTATCTCTTCAACACAGACTAATAGAAGTAAATTGAAAACTTTTTAAAAATTGTATGCTCAGTATGAATCAATAATTTTTTTTTCTTTCTTTTATATCCCTATTAATTACTGGCTCAAATTAATTTGGATATAGACCACCCTACAGTTGTTTTCTGTGTGTGTGTGTTTTATACTTCTTAAAGGGATATAAAACTTCAATTTTTTTCTTTCATGATTCAGAACTTTGTAATTCAATTATATTATCTAATTCGCTTTGTTCTCTTGATAACCTTTTTTAAAAAATATCTACATAAGGCTCAGGGGCAGCAAAGCACTACTGGGAGCTAGCTGCTTATTGGTAGCTGCACATATATGCCCCTTGTCTGGTTCACCTGCTGTGTTCAGCTAGCTCCCAGTAGACCATTGCTGTTCCTTCAATAAAGTACACCAAGAGAACAAAAACAAATTTGATAGAAGTAAATTGGAAAGTTGTTTAAAATGATATGCTCTATGTCAGGGCTGGACAACTCTAGTCGGACTGGAGTTGGACACCCCTGCTCTTTGTGAATTGTCAAAATTTTAGGTTTCATGTCCCTTTAACCACTTAACGACCGAGGACGTGCAGGGTACGTCCTCAGAAAAAAGGCAGTTAACGCCTGAGAACGTACCCTGCACGTCCACGGTGTGGAAAGCAGCTGGAAGCGATCCTGCTCGCTTCCAGCTGCTTTCCGGTTATTGCAGTGATGCCTCGATATGGAGGCATCCTGCAATAACCTTTTACGGCCATCCGATGCAGAGAGAGCCACTCTGTGGCCCTCTCTGCACCGGACATCGATGGCCGGTATCGTTGGTGGGTGGGAGCCAGTGTGGGAGGTGGGTGGCGGCCATCAATGGCCCTGGTCATGTGGAGGGGGGCGGGATCGTGGGCGGGTAAGTCCGGGGGCGGGCGCGCGCACGTGCACGAGGGGGCGGGCGCGTGCACGGGGAGGGAGCGGGTGGGAACCGCTACACTATGGAAAAAATGTGTCCCAAAACAAAATAAAAGTGGGACATTTCATGCTTAAAAAAAACCCCTTAGGTGTGATTTAGGTGGTGGGGGTTGGTCCGTGGGGGGATTGAGCTACACTGCAGAAAAAAATAAAAAAAAATACACATTTGATTGTTCAAACTGGGTACTGGCAGACAGCTGCCAGTACCCAAGATGGCCCCCAATAAGGCTGAGAGGGAGGCTTAGAGAGCTGTTTTGGGGGGGATCAGGGAGGTTGGGGGTTAAGGGGGGGATCCTAAACACAGCATATGTAAATATGCTTTTTTTTTTCTTTAAAAAAAAACAAAAAACTTTTATTTTAGTACTGGCAGACTTTCTGCCAGTACTTAAGATGGCGGGGACAATTGTGGGGTGGGGGAGAGAAGGGAGCTGTTTGGGAGGGATCAGGGGGTGGGATGTGTCAGGTGGGAGGCTGATCTCTACACTAAACCTAAAATTAACCCTGCAAGCTCCCTACAAACTACCTAATTAACCCCTTCACTGCTAGCCATAATACACGTGTGATGCGCAGCAGCATTTAGCGACTTTCTAATTACCAAAAAGCAACACCAAAGTCATATATGTCTGCTATTTCTGAACAAAGGGCATCCCAGAGAAGCATTTACAACCATTTGTGCCATAATTGCACAAGCTGTTTGTAAATAATTTCAGTGAGAAACCTAAAATTTTGAAAAAATTAACTTTTTTTTACTTTGATTGCATTTGGCGGTGAAATGGTGGCATGAAATATACCAAAATGGGCCTAGATCAATACTTGGGGTTGTCTACTACACTACACTAAAGCTAAAATTAACCCTAGAAGCTCCCTACATGCTCCCTAATTAACCCCTTCAATGCTGGGCATAATACACGTATTGTGCGCAGTGGCATTTAGCAGCCTTCTAATTACCAAAAAGCAAAGCCAAAGCCATATATGTCTGCTATTTCTGAACAAAGGGGATCCCAGAGAAGCATTTACAACCATTTATGCTATAATTGCATAAGTTGTTTGTAAATAATTTCAGTGAGAAACCTAAAGTTTGTGAAAAAATTTGTGAAAAAGTGAACAATTTTTTTTATTTGATCGCATTTGGCGGTGAAATAGTGTCATGAAATATACCAAAATGGGCCTAGATCAATACTTTGGGATGTCTTTGAAAAAAAAATATATACATGTCAATGGATATTCAGGGATTCCTGAAAGATATTAGTGTCCCAATGTAACTAGCGCTAATTTTGAAAAAAAGTGGTTTGGAAATAGCAAAGTGCTACTTGTATTTATGGCCCTATAACTTACAAAAAAAGCAAAGAACATGTAAACATTGGGTATTTCTAAACTCAGGACAAAATTTAGAAACTATTTAGCATGGGTGTTTTTTGGTGGTTGTAGATGTGTAACAGATTTTGGGGATCAAAGTTAGAAAAAGTGTGTTTTTTTTCCATTTTTATATTCTTTTATATTCGTTTATATTCTGCTGGAACATTGCTGCTTGACATCGGTTCTACAAAAGCTAAGTGCATTTGTTGTAAAGTTGTAGAAATTATGTCGCCGAATGTCATTTGTAATAGTTGTTTTGATAAACTTTAACATTCAGATAATGTGTCCATCAGTAATAGTACATCGCCAGTTGCAGTTTCTTCAACTTCTAATGTGCATAATATACCTGTAAATTTTTAAAGAATTTGTTTCTGATTCTATTCTGAAGGCTTTGTCTGCATTTCCACCTTCAAATAAATGTAATAGGTCTTTTAAAACTTCTCATTTAGTTGATGAAATTTCAAATGACCAACAATATGATAAATTTATCCTCTTCTGATGAGGATCTATCTGATTCAAAAGATCCTCCTCAGACATTGACACTGACAAATCTACTTATTTATTTAAAATTGAGTATATCCGTCCTTTATTAAAAGAAGTGTTAATTACTTTGGATATTGAGGTAACCAGTCCTCTTGACGTTCAGTCTAATAAACGTTTAAATGCTGTTTTTAAACCTCCTGTGGTTTCTCCAGGAGTTTTTTCCTATTTCTGATATGATTCTAAAGAATGGAATAAGCCAGGTACTTCTTTTATTCCTTTTTTAAGGTTTAAAATATTATATCCTTTGCCAGCAAAATTTATAGAGTTTTGGGAAAAGATCCCCAAAATTGATGGGGCTATTTCTACTCTTGCTAAACGTACTACTATTCCTATGGTAGATAGTACTTCCTTTAAGTATCCTTTAGATAGGAAGCTTGAATCTTATCTAAGGAAGGCCTATTTATATTCAGGTCATCTTCTCAGACCTGCAATTTCTTTGGCTGATGTTGTGGCTGCATCAACTTTCTGGTTGAAGAATTTAGCGCAACAAGAATTGGATTCTGACGTATCTAGCATTATTTGCTTACTGCAACATGCTAATCATTTTATTTGTGATGTTAGATCCATGTCTTTAGCTATATTAGCTAGAAGAGCTTTGTGGCTTAAATCTTGGAATGCTGATATGACATCTAAATCTATATTACTATCTCTTTCTTTCCAAGGTAATAATTTATTTCGTTCTCAGTTGGATTCTATTATTTCAACTGTTACTTTGGGAAAAGGAGTTTTTCTGCCTCAGAATAAAATACCTAAGGGTAAATCTAAGGCTTCTTACCGTTTTCGTTCCTTTTGTCAGAATAGGGAATGAAAACTTTATCCTCCCCCCAAGGAATCTGCCTCCAATTGGAAACCTTTCCTCAAATTGGAATAAATCCAAGCCTTTTAGGAAACCAAAGTCAGCCCCTAAGTCCGCATTAAGGTGCGGCCCTCATTCCAGCTCAGCTGGTAGGGGGCAGATTAAGGTTTTTCAAGGATATTTGGATAAAATCTGTTCAAAATCAATGGATTCAGAGCATTGTCTCTCAAGGGTATCGAATAGGATTCAGAGTAAGACCTCCTGTGAGAAGATTTTTTCTCTCACGTATCCCAGAAAAATCCAGTAAAAGCTCAGGCTTTCCTGACCTGTGTTTCAGACCTGGAGTCTTCAGGGGTAATCATGCCAGTTCCTCTTCTGGAACAAGGTTTGGGGTTTTATTCAAATCTATTCATTGTCCCAAAGAAGGAAAATTTATTCAGACCAGTTCTGGATCTGAAAATTTTTGAATTGTTATGTTAGAGTACCAATTTTCTAGATGGTGACTATAGGACATTATATGTCTACAATTGACTTGCAGGATGCATACCTTCATATTCCGATTCATCCAGAACATTTTCAGTTTCTGAGATTCTCTTTTCTAGACAGCATTACCAATTTGTTGCTCTGCCATTTGGCCTAGCAACCGCTCCAAGAATCTTTTCAAAGGTTCTGGGTGTCCTACTCTCTGTAATCAGAGAACAGGGTATTGCGGTGTTTCCTTATTTGGACGATATCTTGGTACTAGCTCAATCTTTACGTACTGCAGAATCTCACACGAATCACCTTTTTAGGCTTCCAGATAGATTCAGTGTCCATGACTCTGTCTCTAACAGACAAGAGATGTTTAAAATTGGTTGCAGCCTGCCGGCACCTCCAGTCTCAGTCATTCCCTTCAGTGGCTATGTGCATGGAAGTTTTAGGTCTCATGACTGCAGCATCGGACGCGATTCCCTTTGCTCATTTTCACATGAGACCTATTCAGCTTTGTATGCTGAATCAATGGTGCAGGGATTATACAAAGATATCTCAATTTAATATCATTAAATCCCAATGTACAACACTCTATGACATGGTGGATAGATCACCATCATTTAGTTCAAGGGGCTTCTTTTGTTTGGCCAACCTGGACTGTGATCACAACAGATGAGAGTTTTTCAGGTTGAGGATCTCTGACAGCACAAGAGGTTTGGAAATCTCAAGAGGCGAGAGTTCCAATACATATTTTAGAACTCCGTGCAATTCTCAGAGCTCTTCAGTTTTGGCCTCTGTTAAAGAGAGAACCGTTCATTTGTTTTCAGACAGACATTATCACAACAGTGGCATATGTCAATCATCAGGGTGGGACTCACAGTCCCCAAGCTATGAAAAAAGTATCTTGAATACTTGTTTGGGCGGAATCCAGCTCCTGTCTAATCTCTGCGGTGCATATCCCAGGTGTAGACAATTGGGAAGCGGATTATCTCAACCACTAGACTTTACATCCTGGGGAGTGGTTTCTCCATCCAGATGTTTTTTTCTCAGATTGTTCAGATGTGGGGTCCTCCAGAGGTAGATCTCATGGCCTCTCATCTAAACAAGAAACTTCCCAGATACCTGTCCAGGTCCAGGGATGTTCAGGCGGAAGCAGTGGATGTGCGGACACTTCCTTGGTATTATCATCCTGCTTATATCTTCCCGCCTTTAGTTCTCCTTCCATGAGTGTTTTCCAAAATTATCATGGAACAATCATTTGTGTTGCTGGTAGTGCCAGCATGGCCACACAGGGTTTGGTATGCGGATCTGGTTCGGATGTCCAGTTGCCTGCCTTGGCCACTTCCGTTACGGCCAGACCTACTATCTCAAGGTCCATTTTTCCATCAGGATCTCAAATCATTACATTTGAAGGTATGGAAATTGAATGCTTAGTACTAAGTCATAGAGGTTTCTCTGACTCGGTGATTGATACTATGTTACAAGCTCGTAAATCAGTCTCTAGGAAGATTTATTATAGAGTTTGAAAGACTTACATTTCATGGTGTTCTGCTCATGAATTCTCCTGGCATTCTTTTAGAATTCCTAGAATTTTTACAGTTTTTTCAGGATGGTTTGGATAAGGGTTTGTCTGCAAGTTCCTTGAAAGGACAAATCTCTGCTCTTTTTGTTTTATTTCACAGAAAGATTGCTATACTTCATGATATACACTGTTTTGTACAGGCTTTAGTTCGTATTAAGCCTGTCATTAAATCAATTTCTCCTCCTTGGAGTCTTAATTTTGGTTCTGAAGGCTTTACAGGCTCCTCCATTTGAGCCTATGCATTCTTTGGGCATTAAACTACTTTCTTGGAAAGTGTTGTTCCTTTTGGCTATCTCTTCTGCTAGAAGAGTTTCTGAGCTATCTGCTCTTTTTTTTGAGTCTCCTTTTCTGATTTTTCATCAGGATAAGGCAGTTTTGCGGACTTCTTTTCAATTTTTACCTAAGGGTGTGAATTCTAACAACATTAGTAGAGAAATTGTTGTCCCTTCCTTGTGTCCTAATCCTAAGAATCCTTTGGAAAGATCCTTACATTCTTTGGATGTGGTGAGAACTTTGAAATATTATGTTGAAACTACTTAAGATTTCAGGAAGACTTCTAGTCTATTTGTTATATTTTCTGGTCCTAGGAAAGGTCAGAAGGCCTCTGCTATTTCCTTGGCCTCTTGGTTAAAGCTTTTGATTCTTCAAGCTTATTTGGAGTCGGGTCAAGCCCCGCCTCAGAGAATTATAGCTCATTCTACTAGTTCAGTCTCCACTTCGTGGGCTTTTAAGAATGAAGCTTCAGTTGATTGGATTTGCAAAGCAGTGACTTGGTCCTCTTTGTATACATTTACTAAATTCTACCGTTTTCATGTATTTGCTTCTTCGGAAGCAGTTTTTGGTAGAAAAGTTCTTCAGGCAGCTGTTTCAGTTTGATTCTTCTGCTTTTGATTTATTTTTTTCTTTCAAAAATGAAAATAAACTTATTTTTTGGGGTTGTGGATTAATTTTTTCAGCGGTATATGGCTGTTTTTATTTTATTCCCTCCCTCTCTAGTGACTCTTGAGTGGAAGACTCCACATCTTGGGTATTGATATCCCATATGTCACTAGCTCATGGACTCTTGCTAATTACATGAAAGAAAACATAATTTGTGTAAGAACTTACCTGATAAATTCATTTCTTTCATATTGGCAAGAGTCCATGAGGCCCACCCTTTTTATGGTGGTTATGATTTTTTGTATAAAGCACAATTATTTCCAAATTTCCTTTGTTGATGCTTTCTACTCCTTTCTTTATCACCCCACTGCTTGGCTATTTGTTAAACTGAATTGTGGGTGTGGTGAGGGGTGTATTTATAGGCATTTTGAGGTTTGGGAAACTTTGCCCCTCCTGGTAGGATTGTATATCCCATATGTCACTAGCTCATGGACTCTTGCCAATATGAAAGAAATGAATTTATCAGGTAAGTTCTTACATAAATTATGTTATTGCATATAGATGTTTTATCATGTTTTCATCTACTTATAGGGTCATGATTTTTTTGTGTGTGATTCAGATAGAGAATACAATTTTGAATTAACTTTCCAATTTACTTATATTATTTAATTTGCTTCCTTCTCTTGTTATCCTTTGCTGAAAGGTTTATCTTGGTAAACTCAGAAGCAGCAAAGAACCTAGAAGCTGCTGATCGGTGGCTGTGTGTGTGTGTATATATATATATATATATATATATATATATATATATATATATATATATATATACTGATTTTCATTGGCTCACCCCATGTGTTCTGTTAGAAACCAGTAGTGCATTGCTGCTCTTTCAACAAATGATGCCAAAAGAATGAAACAAATGTGAAAATAAAAATAATTGTTTTGGGTTTCATGTCCCTTTAATGGCAAAGGGCTCTAATGCACTTCTACATATGTTTATATATGCGTACATATATATTAATGTTTTTATATGTGTATATATGACTGTAAATATATATAATCAGACAGTGCTAATATGATTGTAACTGTGCCTTGTAATGTATTTTTGAAGTGTTTTGTGCAATTTTTTTGTTTCGAAAGATTGCGGTAGTGATTGAATCGTAAAGGGCGCAATGAAAATGGCTCGCAAAAACACCATCACGCAAACCATTTGTGCCTCACTTATAATCTAGCCCTAAGTGTTTATGACTGGTATTAAAGGGACATGAAATCCAAAATGTTTCTTTCATGATTCAGATAGAGAATACAATTTTAACAACATTCTAATTTACTTCTATTATCTAATTTGCTTAATTCCTTAGATATCCTTTATTAAAGAAATAGCAATGCACTTGACATGTGTAAGCCAATCAAACGTGGCATCTATGTGCAGCCACCAATCAGCAGCAACTGATCCTATCTAGATATGCTTTTCAAATAAGGATATCAAGAGTATGAAGCACATTAGATAACAGAAGTAAATTTGAAAGTTGTTTATAATTATATTCTCTATCTGAATGATGAAATAAAAATATTCATGATGTAGAATACATTCTAGGCTACCCTACACTTTGCTAAAAGGCCACTTTGCAAGAATATTTTCAAGAGTTTGCAAGAATCAGGAATTATGTAAAGGTTAGAAATCTGAGAGATGTCTCAGCCACACAGATTATAAGGAGAAATCCTATTAAAAAAACCAGTTACATACAGAGACCCACAGGTAATAGGTACCAGTTTCTGCATGGTGATATTTCTGTTAATCAACTTGGCTCATTTCATCAGGGTAGTATATTTTAAAGGTTCAGGAGGCATTTTAAAAAAACACTAGTGCAGGCTTTAGTTAAAGGGACACTGACCCCCATTTTTTTCTTTTGTGATTCAGATAGAGCATGCAATTTTAAGCAACTTTCTAATTGACCCCTATTATCAAATTGTCTTTATTCTCTTGGTATCTTTATTTGAAATGCAAGAATGTAAGTTTAGATGCCGGCCCATTTTTGGTGAACAAACATTGTTGTTCTTGCTGATTGGTGGATACATTCACCCACCAATAAACACGTGCTTTCCATGGTTCTGAACCCAAAAAATAGCTTAGATGCCTTCTTTTTCAAATAGAGAAAGCAAGAGAACGAAGACAAATAGATAATAGGTGTAAATTAGAAAGTTGCTTAAAATTGCATGCTCTATCTGAATCAAGAAAGAAAAAAAAATTGGGTTCAGTGTCCCTATAAGGGCCAATATAGATTTGAAGGCAATGCTAATATGTATCTATATTTTTATAAAGTATCTCTTCCTGCGTGTGCTTTCCGGGGTTTAATTTTTTTTTACAAAATTCCTTTTGATTTAACAACACCCAATTTTTTTGTCCAAGTTTCTTAGTATCATAGTGGCTTGTATAAGCCGTAAAGTATATTCTTACAAGGCCCAGGCCAATGACACATAATTAATGTCGGTGCCAAGATTAGCAGATTACAGTAATACAGCCTAGTGTTCATGAGTCTTTTTTGGTAGTTTTTATTCTGTCCCATAGTTTCCCTAATTTAGAACAATGGCAGTGAGAGGGCTAATTGTTTTGACCATAGAAATATTTCCCTTTGTTTTTATATTACTCACTGCAGATCCATTTCCTAAAACTCTGGAAAATAGGAAGTGTTGTCTCAGTGTATATCCTTAACGATGATCAAGTGATGTTGCAATTTAAGGGTTTCACTCTCTCTCTAATAATTTTGCAGTGTAGTAAAGTTATGCAGCAGCAGAATTTATCGTTCATGTGCAGTTGCACATAATGTGCAGGAAAACAAGGGATATTTCCTGCTATAAGCCCTACACTTGTACGTTTAGCCTATAAATAACCCATGAGAGCTCACTATACCCATAAAGAATAGAAGCAGCGCCACTTTGCACCATAAAAATGATATTGTACACTGAATTCAGTTAATGCTTCTGCACCGGCTGGCGACTAGGCATTTGTTTGCCTGCAAATACTGCAGCATACGGCACCCTCTGTTTGGCAACCACAGTAAGTTTATGAGCAGGGAGAGTAACAGGATTTCCACAAAGCTGTCAAAATAAATGTGTTACAATTATTTTTAGCAATACCTAATAATGCAAACGCTGTTCATTTTCTTCAATATTATGGTTTTGTTCCTAGGGATAAGGTGAGGAATATTCCACATCTGTTTTTTTATATTGCTAGTCTCGGGAATATGTAAATAACTGCTGGGCACAACCACGGTAGCTACTAATCACCATGCTCTTGTTTTCCCTCATTTTTCTCTATATAAGATGTTCTTTTATTTTAACCCCTTATAGGTGCCAAATAGTGAGGTTTTGCATCTTCACACTGCACGCCACCATTTTGTAGAATTCTTGCATTCTGTGACATTATTGGTGCACATTCAAAATTCAGTGACATTTGCTGTCATTTTGGCAAGCTGTACTTCAGTTTAGCATATACAGAACAAAAGCTTTGGTTGCAGTGGCTTCATTGTTCTATATTTTTGCTATAGACTTTTTTTTTTATACTGTACTTGTTACATAACTTTTAAACTGTGTAAACAATGCAAAAACGTAAAGCTCCCACACTGAACTGCAAGGTGCAGCTGGCAATGTCACTGATCTGTGAATGTTTTTGTTCACTGATTCTGTAACGGGGTGCAAGAATATTTATGGGCCAATATGGTGACATCAAGTATGAAAATGCAGAACTCCACTTCCCAAGGCAGAACATGCTGTGATCTGAGATGTCATTGCAGAAAAGAATGGGACACATGCAGAAACTGTTAACTATTTTGCTTTGCAGTGCTGCTCTGGATCAGGTTGTTCTCTTCAAACAGCACTGTGCTCTGGCTGCACTGTGTACGTTTTCCTTAACACAATGCATCCAGAACAAAGTGCTTTTTGAATAGAACAGTCAAATATGGAGCAGAACTGCAAAGCAGCAGTGCATTTATTGTTGACTGGCTGACTGGGTTGACTGGATTTTTTTCACAAGATATTTTACAAAATTTCTCTCTCTTTGCAGCTTATTTGCAATGCAATTTTCAACTGCTGCACTGTATTATAAAACTTGGAAAATTGTTTTATTCTCCCAATGAATCAATAAATCAACAATAGCGCTGCAACAACTAATCAATATAATAAAACTATAAATAGTTGTCAACAAATTTCATAATCGATTAGTTGGTCTTGAATCCGATTAGTCGATTAATCGAAAAAATAATCGGCCGATTAATAAATGATGAAAATAATCGTTAGTTGTAGCACTAATCAACACATTGCAATATTGAACTGGTGCTTTAGTGTAAATGCCTAGTTTAAAAAAAAAAAATCAAAATGATCTGCAGAAAATTTTTCACTAAACAAAAAATCTCATCGCAGAAAGTGAAGAAAAGTTCTGCCTCTGGGTTCCCACTAACAGGAACATGTAATGGGTTACAATACGATGGAGGCTCTGAAGAGGGCTGGAGGCACAGGGTGAAAAGCAATAGTATTCTATTTAAGTTCTTACCAGTGTTTAATGTATTTTCAAGCTTTATATACCGAACTGAAGAATCAATAAGAGTAGTGCAGGTGACTAAAACCACTAGATGAGGGAAGTGCGTACCTGCAGTCACTGGAGGGTGGCACTTTGTTTTCACAGAGAAAGGGCAATGCTGGTAACTGTTTGTCACATTATTCGTATTTAGCAATAGCAGAAAAACTAAAAACTTATAGCAGTTCTAGAATATACTGTAACATAATAGTTACACCTCTTGCTTTTGTGTAAAAATTGTACCATAAAAGCAAAATCTGGAACCTATGTTTACAAAAGGCTGCAAATTGCTGTACATCCCATTCAATTTGCTGTTTTTACACACAATTTGTTTTTTTGCCTCCTGCGGAGTGTGGCACAAAGCTTTGTTTTTCCTCAAAAAAGAAGATAAGTTTAATGTCCTTTTTAAGAACATGTATGTCCAGGAACTACAATTATTTCTCACAAATAGCAAATTTACATTAGATTGTTGCAATTGTTGAGCATCAACCTTAAAGGGATTTATTCACTCAGCTTTGTAAGCTTGCTGCCAGTTGCTCATACTCCATCCATAACATTTTATTTTGGTAAAGCCAAGGTAAAAGAAAAAAAAAGGTAATTCCAAAGAATACCAAAACATTTATTGGATTTGTAGTTGAGGAAATACATGTGGGGGATTTGATTGGGGGAATGCAGAGAGTTTTGGAAAAATCCTGGAAATTCATTTTCTTATTAAAAGAGAAGAGTCCACAGCTGCATTTATTTCAATCTTTTGGGAAATACAGGAGAAGGCAAAGACACCCCAGCCAAATGCTTAAATACCTCCCCCACTTCCCTCATCCCCCAGTCATTCTTTGCCTTTCGTCACAGGAGGTTGGCAGAGAAGTGTCAGAAGTTTGAGATAGTCTCTAATGGAGGTAGTACTCTTCGCAGTGGGACTGGAGTTTTAAGTAATCCAGTCAGCCTCTCAGTGACAGCATGGATGAAAGTTAGAATCCGGAGATGCGGGGAGAGTTTTCCTGCAAACCCATCCCGAATCATATTAACAGCTCCTTGGTAATCAGTGTTGACGAGTTTTGCCGCCTACCTTTCTTCACTCAAGTCCATGTTAGAAGCGAGGCTACTATCTGTCACACTTGAAGGGCCGTGTTCCTGTTCCACGGCGTAGATTCCGGTAAGATTGTTTCATTTTATTTCAATTTGGGAATGTATTGTTGACGAAACAAGATGGGGTCCCAGTGAGACTCCTGTAATCTTAATAAGGAATCATGGGTTAATTTCTCCTGAGGGGGGTTATTGAACAGAGGGGACTTTAATCATATTTGATATATGGTTCTGTCTGCATATGTGTAGCTATGCCTAGGCTCACGGCCTTTACGGAACATAACGGCCTTCTTTTAATGACGCAATCTCTCAGCATTGTGCACCCTTTTTGTGACTGGCACAGTGCACCTCGTGACGGGTGCGGTTGCGTTGTTTTTCGCTTCCGTATGCTGACACTGTGCGACCAAGAGAGTCTAGCTCGTGGGTTGTCTGGTTCAAAGGAGGTGGTGAGTGCACCAGCCATTGGGGGGTCAAGGGGTGCCAGTTAGTTTTTGTCATTTTTGTAATCTCAAGATATGGAGGCTTCTGATATGCGAGACATGGATGCCTCCGATACGGAGAATGCGTCTTGTGATGAATATGAAATGGCCTGGGTAATCAGTTCCCATCAGTTATGTTCCGATTGCCGTTCTAAAGTACTCTCTTCTCCCAAACCAGGGAGCTTAGAGTGCGTTGAGCCACCCGCCTCCGAGGTTTCCATGACCCGTGAGGCGCGTGCCCCAGACCTTTTCCCGGCTACGCACGCTGGTGTCCCTATGGTCTTTACTTCTCTGGAGGTGGCTTGTTTCCTCCAGAGGTTACAACATGGTTCCGCATGGCCATTTCTATGGCGCTGACTCATTTTATTTCTCCCAAGTGAAGTATTTCTGTCCGTGTTCTGTTAACCAAGGTCCGTCGAGCGTGAGATCGCCCGATTCAGTTTGGCCTTCTGGGGAAGCGTTAGCATCTGAGGCTTCTGGGGCCCCAATCTCGGGGTCAGGGTATTCAGTAGATCCGGTGAGGGATGGTTTTGCCTTCCGTTATAGGCTGCTCGCCTTCGTGTTCTTTTAAGACCTGTTTTGACAATGTTGGAGGATCCCAGTCCTAGTGGGCCGAGGGATCCGAGGCCTTAGAAGCTGGATGGCAAAATGATTATGATGTTTGGGGATGAAGCCAATCTCCTTCACGTCTCAGTTTTCTTTTTTTCTTTATGTTTTCGGTTCCAGTTCTGAGCTTGGGTAAATGGGGCTTCTAATCTGCTGGTCCCGTTGTCGTTTTCATTCACCTTGGGCGTTCACCTGATGGGTGCTGCCTACATTTTTATTTTTTGATCTGGATGGATGTGTTTAATTTGTTTTCCTTAAAGGGACAAACGGAACCCAAATTTTTTTCTTTTGTGATTCAGATAGAGCAGGAAATTTTAGCAACTTTCTAATTTACTCCTATTATCAAATTTTCTTCATTCTCTTGGTATCTTTATTTGAAATGCAAGAATGTAAGTTTAGATGCCGGCCCATTTTTGGTGAACAACCTGGGTTGTCCTTGCTGATTGGTGCATAAATTCATCCACCAATAAAAAAGTGCTGTCCAGAGTACTGAACCTAAAAAAAAAAAGCTTAGATGCCTTATTTTTCAAATAAAGATAGCAAGAGAACGAAGAAAAATTGATAATAGGAGTAAATTAGAAAGTTGCTTAAAATTGCATGTTCTATCTGAATCACGAAAGAAAAAATTTGGGTTCAGTGTCCCTTTAAGCTCATGTTTATTAAATTTTCGTTTTTATGAACGTTCTTCTCTGGAACTGATACTTGCGATTAGTGGTCGCGTGGGCACTCCCTCGGAAGTTGTGCACTTGTTGAAAATTAGAATTATGTTTTCTAGTTCATTCATCGATCCTTCGGGACTAATTTTCTAGGACCTTGAGCAGTTCAGGAGTGTCCTTATACCAGGCTGGTACTGGTCAGACGCTTTGCGGCTGTTACCAGGGTTCATGTCTCCTTCGTGGTGCTAATTAAATCCTGTTGGATTCTGAATGTCTCTTGGCCTATTCTATACACTCTGGGCTCAGATCCTACTGAAGTATGCGTGTTGTTTATATGCAACCCCTCCGGATGGAGGGTTGTGAGTGCCAGTTTAAGGTTGGTTGGTTTGGGCTACTCGCCTGGGATACGGATCTGTTTTTGCAGACGGCATCATGGTTCTTCAGGTCCCTGGGGACTCAGAACCATTATTTCCATTCTTTGGAAGTTGGAGATGTGTGTGGACCTTTGTGGTCTGGTGTGCCGAGTGATTACCGATTTCAGTTTCACTCGAAGGTCTTTCTGACGCTGATTTTTTTTTTAGCCTATTAAGCATTTTCTTGCAGTGGCGGAGTCTTATTCCTTACCGCCTTGGGTGGATCATCTGATCTGGATGCGCGGGCATGTTTTTTTTCCTCTACTCAGAGTTTTGTTACTCTAAGAGGTGATGTGCAGGGGTTCCCTGCATTCTTTTGGGGGCTACGGCTCCAGTGTTTGCCTGCTTAAAGTAGTTTCTTTGGAAGATAGATCCTTCAAGGATCTCTGACTGTTGTCTATTCCATTTTATACCCTTGGTCTGACCGCGGTCTTCGGCTTTCGGGTGTCTTGCGTCCTCGTTGCAACTCTAGCCTTGGGGCTTGTCAGTGTAGAGTTGAGGTTGGGTACGGATGGCTGCCCTTCTGGGGTCAGGTAGTTGGTAATTTATCCTCTGCTCCTTTAGGGACTTTGTAGTCGGTGCCTTACGTTTAACTCTCTGGGATGGTGAGCAAGGCCAGGGTTATCATTCGCTTTCGGGTTTTGATGCTACCTTGTCTGTGTGTGTAACACTTGTTACCGCTTGCCTACGAGACTTCCTTGCGATCCATATGCACTGGGTGCTGAATCTTAGAACGTTCAGAAGTTCATTGTGACTCTTGGGTTTGAGGCTATTGCTAGATCGCCAAGCCTACGGACTTTAGAGGGGCACTCCTCCTTGTTGGAGGCAGTTTAGGGTTCCTCTGGAAGTTGAATCTTTCGACTCCTTGTCGAGGACAGTGGGTAGGAGAGTGACGTCGCTACAGCCTGGTGGGGGTGTGTGCGCTGCTATCCAATTGCAGCCCCAAGAAATCGGCAAAAGAAAAGAGAAGCACTGTTGGCGTGGTGCCAGCTAGAAATGCGGATCAAGCCCAATCCAAATAGTAGAAGGTAGAGGGAAGCAGCACTCTTACTCCATGGTCCTTAAAATCCAAAAGGTTTATTTCAAAAAATGTTAAAACACGTAGAAAAGTGGACAAGCACAGCACAATACAAATGCAAGCTATACAGGTGGAGGGGGGGGAGCAAATCCTTACATGTTTCGTGCTATGCAGCACTTAATCATAGGATAGCTCACCACCTGTGCAGCACACCTTTAAAGGAGCAATGGCCAATCATTCAAAGCCATAGTATACCCAAAATGAATGTCTTAAAGGCATACTGCACAGGTGTGAGAAGAAATGGTGTAACAGAAAAAATACTTATTACATAAGAAGTACAAAAATGAAAATAAAAATAAAAATAAAAATAGAAATGAATGTAAAAAAACACATCAATAAATCATGTTAACACAAGATCCAAATTAGTCTCAAAAAGAAAAATTAATTAATGAAATTGTAAATCTGATTATAAATCTAAGACAGATGAGATATAGTAATGAAAGATATATATCTATATCATCATATATACAAGGCAAGACAAAAATCAAAAATCAGAAAATCAAAAAAATCAAAAAATCAAAAAAGATTTTAAAGGCAATAAAGTACAAATCAAATGGGATATACAACTTTTGCCAAAACCTTAGAAAAAGTGGTATTGATTTTTCAAAATGTCATGCATTAATTGTGTTCATATTCACGTTACCATATTAACAGTGGGATTGAAACAACTGAACATAACTTATATTTTCAGAAATCAGAATTTTGGAGTCTGATATACATATGTTATACATGTATTAAAATACTGTCAAATTTTTTCCATATTTTTTCATATTTTTTCATAATTTTTTCATATCCCTTCATATTTTTTCACAGTTGTAGATAAATACAAAAATAAAAAAGTTAATGTGAAAACATATACAGATATGTATAATTGTATATATCAAGGTGTCAAAATATGAAGATATGTGAATGTAATACTGAATATATTTTAGAATGAGATTAAGATAAAGCAAAAATATATAAACTATATAAATAATATGAATAAATAATTTTTGATGAGTATTCTTGATATGACTACGACAATGGGTGTCTACATAGATGGGACTTATTTAAGATGGAACAAGTTACTCAACAAAGTAACTAATGTCCCATTCTTTATTTAGACCAAAAGGTACCCTCGTGTTAAGTTTCCAAATCCAAAAAAGTTCTTTCTTGGACAATATATTATAAATGTTTCCTCCTCTAATGGGCTTTTTGGCTATGTCTATTACTTTAACAGTAAATTTTGGCTGATCAGTAAAATGTATGCAATTGAAATGTCTTGCTACACTCGAATCCTTGTTGTAATTTTAATATCCCTTCTGTGCTCTCCTATTCTTGATCTAAGGGCACGTGAGGTCTGACCAACATACTGTTCAGAACAGAGGGTACAGTCTATGAGATAGACGACGAATGTTGTACTGCAATTGGCGTAATGATTAATCTTGAAATTCTGTTTGGTTACATGACTGGTGAATTCAGTCTCCATAGATATCTGTAAGCAAGTAAGACAGTTTCGAGATAGACATCTAAAAGTGCCCTTCTTATTCAGCCACTGGCACCCCCTTGGACCCACTTGGCTGTTCACCATGCTGGGCGCAAGCTTTTTTAGCAAGTGTGGGTGCCCTTTTTAGGCACAAATTTGACCTTATCTACAAAGTTTACTAGAATATCA
Source organism: Bombina bombina (assembly GCF_027579735.1). NCBI lineage: Eukaryota > Metazoa > Chordata > Amphibia > Anura > Bombinatoridae > Bombina > Bombina bombina. The sequence goes on along the minus strand of NC_069502.1, from coordinate 173,725,293 downwards.
TCACCTTTAAGTATGGATAAGTTACCTTTAATAATTTTACATAAGTCATTGAATTGTGAAGAATACTCTGTCGAAAATACTACTAAATCTTTATCACACATTGCTTTATTGGCCTTGTTATTCCGCTTTCCCTCTTTAGGATTATAGGTACATCTCACCTCATCTAAGGACTGCTGGAGTATATTCCGATCGTAACCTCTAGCACAAAGCCTATCCATCAATTTGGTGGCTTGGATATTAAACAATTTATCTGAATTGGAGTTTCGACGTAACCTAAGAAATTGGCTCTTAGGTATCGAATTTATAAGATGTTTAGGGTGACATGATGTGGCATGTAAAATCGTATTGCCAGAGGTTGGTTTTCTATATGTGTCAGTGACGATCTTATTAAGTTCGACTGAGCCAACTAAGGTGAGATCCAAAAAATGAATTTCTTTATCTTGGATCTCCCCCGTAAACTGTAAATGTAGATCATTATTGTTTACAAATTTGAGGAAATCCTCAAAGACAAAGTCACCTTTGACCACAAAGATAAGGTCATCAATGTAACGCATATATATGCAGATGTTATCTATGAAAGGGTTATTGCCGTTATAGAGGCTGCCGAGTTCCCACCATCCCACAAATAAGTTAGCGAATGAGGGGGCAAATTTCGCCCCCATCGCAGTACCACAGATTTGTAAAAAGTACTCACCATTAAACATGAAGTAATTGTGGGACAGTAGGAACTCGACAGTCTCACAAAAAAACAATTTAAATTCCCTGGAATAATTTGTATAATTATCCAAAAAGAAACCAATGGCACGCAATCCCAAATTGTGTGGTATACGTGAATATAGTGACACCGCGTCAATCACCACCCACCTATGATCTTTATCCCATTTCATCTTGTTAATAATAGTTAAAAGATGGGATGAATCCCTTAGGTAACTACTAAGGTTCTGTACCAAAGGCTGTAGGACTGAGTCAACCCACTCAGACAATGGTTCAAACAACGAGCCAATCCCAGAAATTATTGGACGGCCTGGTGGGTTGACTGAGTCCTTGTGTAATTTTAGGCAGGTGGTGAAAGACCGGCGTCACAGGAAACTGTGGAACTAGGGAAACACACTCCTCTTGTGAAATAAAACCTAATGCAAGTGCATCTTCAAGTAACCTGTCCAATTTGTGGGTGAATTCTTTTTCTGGGTTATAAGATAACTTTCTATATGTAATATATTGAAAAATCAATACCACTTTTTCTAAGGTTTTGGCAAAAGTTGTATATCCCATTTGATTTGTACTTTATTGCCTTTAAAATCTTTTTTGATTTTTTGATTTTTTTGATTTTCTGATTTTTGATTTTTGATTTTTGTCTTGCCTTGTATATATGATGATATAGATATATATCTTTCATTACTATATCTCATCTGTCTTAGATTTATAATCAGATTTACAATTTCATTAATTAATTTTTCTTTTTGAGACTAATTTGGATCTTGTGTAACATGATTTATTGATGTGTTTTTTACATTCATTTCTATTTTTATTTTTATTTTTATTTTCATTTTTGTACTTCTTATGTAATAAGTATTTTTTCTGTTACACCATTTCTTCTCACACCTGTGCAGTATGCCTTTAAGACATTCATTTTGGGTATACTATGGCTTTGAATGATTGGCCATTGCTCCTTTAAAGGTGTGCTGCACAGGTGGTGAGCTATCCTATGATTAAGTGCTGCATAGCACGAAACATGTAAGGATTTGCTCCCCCCCCTCCACCTGTATAGCTTGCATTTGTATTGTGCTGTGCTTGTCCACTTTTCTACGTGTTTTAACATTTTTTGAAATAAACCTTTTGGATTTTAAGGACCATGGAGTAAGAGTGCTGCTTCCCTCTACCTTCTCCTTGTCGAGGACCCTGGCCTTGGTCCATGTCTCTCCTTGGATGGGTGTGGACGGTTCGATTTCACACTAGATGTTTGTGGGCCTCTCTCGTAGGGGCTGATGCTCTTTCAGAGATGCCTATTTGACTGTGGCTTAGGCTTTAGGTCCTTCTGACGGGTCCCTTCTGGTCTTTTGGTGCATTTAAGATGTTCCTGTAGACTCCAGGTGTCTTTCAACTTGGTTGGTGATATGGCCAAGGGGTCTCAACTCTATGGTAGGGTGTTTTTCCATTGTATTCATTCCCTTCTCTTCCAGAGTGGGGGTTGGGTTCTCCGGATTTAACTTAATATCTGTGGCGTCCTGTGGGTCCTTGGTTCTTGTCTTGCAGGTTTTTTTTCCCTTTTTGCATTTCAGGATCCTGGAAGGGGAGCTGCAATGTAGTGTCGGGTTCCTCCATTCCTGCAGCGGGAAGCTGAGGGTTTGCACCCTTTGGGGCTTCTGCTATGTGTTGGATCTGATATATGGATGCTGAGGGTCTGAGGGCCTTCTTCCATTGGGAAGTGTTTTTTTTATGAAGAAGACAGCATGTAGGGGGTCTTGTACCCGAGCACAATGTCTATCCTGACTCACGGTAGCATGCCATTTGTAGCAGCGGTCTAACCAGGGACTTTTCCTTTCTCTTCCTTAAGTCTGGGACTCTTGTCTTCGGTCTTTGACTAGCCTTTGGGCTGGGACCTGGAGGGAAGGTTGGGCATTTTCTTAGTGTTGGTCCTCTCCTTTGTGGGAGGACTGTGGATGTCCTCCTCTTTTCTACTGGTGTCTGGTGCCGGGAGAGGGTGCTCCTTGAAGCTCACTATTCGGAGGGCTGTAAGCCCTTGGAAAGTTTACAGTTGAAACCATCTACAGCTATTTGCACTGTGATGGTGTAACCAGCTACTGCTAATTGCTCTTATCTGTATGCTAACAAGCTTTGAAGCGCCTTTAGGTGGTTTGGGTTAGCAATGGTGAGTCAGCATTCCTCCTGGAAGCTGGTCATTGGGAGTTCCTGTTCAGAGCGCTTTGAGGTTCTTTTGGAGAGCTCTTTTTCTAGCTGCTGGGATAGTTATCCTGTTTCTGCTGTCTCTGCCTGTCTAGCCTGCAGGTCTAGATATGTTATGAGGCAACGGTGGACTCATGGTTTTCCTGGAGTACCTTAGGGTATGGTACAGGATCAGGGAGATGAGGGTGTTCCTCGAGTTCTTTTTGCAACATTTTTCCCTGTGTATGGATCCTTTTTCTTTGGTCCTTGTGTTTCTAAGGAGCTTGTCTCCCTAGGCGTTGCTATTGTAAGACAACCATGGGTTCCTCTATAGGTGTTGAGTGGGAAAAATTCCTTTGGATTTTTCCTGGACTTTGTTTTCCCTTTTAGGGGGCAGATGCGGTCCTTGTCATTGGCCGGTACCTTCTTGGGAGTCGTGACCCGTGGGGCGGACGCCTCGGAGGTTGTTTGGGCTTGACGCACTCTAGGTCTGAGTGGTTTTTAGTTTGGCTTTGCCGGCAATGTAACTAAAGTGCAGTTACCTTAAGTTTTTTTTATTGTTTGTTGTTTCATTACAATTTTTTATATATTTACTGATTATTATATTATTAAGGGGATACATTATATTTGTCCATTACTTTACATTAAATACAATTAATGTAAATTCATTGAAACTGTATTTCAATAAAGTTTATCATATTGACTAAGGTCCTGAAACTCACAGGCACGGAGATAAATCACACAAAATCTTTAGCATTATAGTGTTATATAGGTATCTCTCCTTCACATTGAGAATCCTGCATAGAGAGATAAACTGCTCTCTAGCTGAAATTTGCCTTTATAAAATTTCTTGAGGGACCTCAGGATCCTAGTGAGACTTTTTTGATAATCTCGCCAGAGCAGATAGCTTTAGATCATCAGGTCTTAAGACTTTTCCTCAATAACACTCATTTTTAGCCAAAACTAGATGGTGTTGTTAAACAGTAGACATCCCAGGCAAGATTTGTATTTGTTGATAAAACTTTGTACATGTTTAGTGGGCAGTGGCACATACTTGTGCTGCTTATACGTTTGCTGTCACTTGTGTTGGAGTTTCGTGTTTCCTTACTTTGTTTGTTTACGCTCTCTTTGGCTTTGTTATATGCTTGACTAGAGCACAAGAAGTGATTCTTTGGAAAGGACTTGTCCTGATTGGGTACAAGCCAGAATATGGGAAGATATTTATTGGTTCTCATTTATAACATCTATTAAATGCTTTTCTTTCATGTAATTAACAAGAGTCCATGAGCTAGTGACGTATGGGATATATATTCCTACCAGGAGGGGCAAAGTTTCCCAAACCTTAAAATGCCTATAAATACACCCCTCACCACACCCACAAATCAGTTTTACAAACTTTGCCTCCAAGGGAGGTGGTGAAGTAAGTTTGTGCTAGATTCTACGTTGATATGCGCTCCGCAGCAAGTTGGAGCCCGGTTTTCCTCTCAGCGTGCAGTGAATGTCAGAGGGATGTGAGGAGAGTATTGCCTATTGAATGCAGTGATCTCCTTCTACGGGGTCTATTTCATAAGGTTCTCTGTTATCGGTCGTAGAGATTCATCTCTTACCTCCCTTTTCAGATCGACGATATACTCTTATATTTACCATTTCCTCTACTGATTCTCGTTTCAGTACTGGTTTGGCTTTCTACAAACATGTAGATGAGTGTCCTGGGGTAAGTAAGTCTTATTTTCTGTGACACTCTAAGCTATGGTTGGGCACTTTATTTATAAAGTTCTAAATATATGTATTCAAACATTTATTTGCCTTGACTCAGAATGTTCAACTTTCCTTATTTCCAGACAGTCAGTTTCATATTTGGGATTATGCTTTAAATTATCATATTTTGTCTTACCTCAAAAATTTGACTTTTTTCCCTGTGGGCTGTTAGGCTCGCGGGGGCTGAAAATGCTTCATTTTATTGCGTCATTTTTGGCGCGGATTTTTTTGGCGCAAAAATTCATTTCCGTTTCCGGCGTCATACGTGTCGCCGGAAGTTGCGTCATTTTTTGACGTTATTTTGCGCCAAAAATGTCGGCGTTCCGGATGTGGCGTCATTTTTGGCGCCAAAAGCATTTAGGCGCCAAATAATGTGGGCGTCTTATTTGGCGCCAAAAAATTATGGGCGTCGCTTTTGTCTCCACATTATTTCAGTCTCATTTTCATTTGCTTCTGGTTGCTAGAAGCTTGATGTTTGGCATTTTTTTCCCATTCCTGAAACTGTCTTATAAGGAATTTGATTTATTTTGCTTTATATGTTGTTTTTTCTCTTACATATTGCAAGATGTCTCACGTTGCATCTGAGCCAGAAGATACTACAGGAAAACCACTGCCTGCTGGATCTACCAAAGCTAAGTGTATCTGCTGTAAACTTTTGGTAGCTATTTCTCCAGCTGTTGTTTGTATTAATTGTCATGACAAACTTGTTAAAGCAGATAATATTTCCTTTAGTGATGTACCATTGCCTGTTGCAGTTCCCCTCAACATCTAAGGTGCAGAATGTTCCTGATAACATAAGAGATTTTGTTTCTGAATCCATAAAGAAGGCTTTGTCTGTTATTTCTCCTTCTAGTAAACGTAAAAGTCTTTTAAATCTTCTCTCTCTACAGATGAATTTTTAAATGAACACCATCATTCTGATTCTTTGGACTCTTCTAGTTCAGAGGATTCTGTCTCAGAGATTGATGCTGATAAATCTTCATATTTATTTAAGATGGAATTTATTCGCTCTTTACTTAAAGAAGTACTAATTGCTTTAGAAATAGAGGATTCTAGTCCTCTTGATACTAATTCTATACGTTTGGATAAGGTTTTTAAAGCTCCTGCGGTTATTCCAGAAGTCTTTCCTGTTCCTAATGCTATTTCTGCAGTAATTGCTAAGGAATGGGATAAATTGGGTAATTCATTTACTCCTTCTAAACGTTTTAAGCAATTATATCCTGTTCCGCCTGACAGGTTAGAATTTTGGGACAAAATCCCTAAAGTTGATGGGGCTATTTCTACCCTTGCTAAACGTACTACCATTCCTACGTCAGATGGTACCCTCGTTTAAGGATCCTTTAGATAGAAAAATTGAATCTTTTCTAAGAAAAGCTTATCTATGTTCAGGTAATCTTCTTAGACCTGCTATATCATTGGCTGATGTTGCTGCAGCTTCAACTTTTTGGTTGGAAACTCTAGCGCAACAAGTAACAAATCGTGATTCTCATGATATTATTATTCTTCTCCAGCATGCTAATAATTTCATCTGTGATGCCATTTTTGATATTATTAGAGTTGATGTTAGATTTATGTCTCTGGCTATCTTAGCCAGAAGAGCTTTATGGCTTAAGACTTGGAATGCTGATATGGCTTCTAAATCAACTCTACTTTCCATTTCTTTCCAGGGAAACAAATTATTTGGTTCTCAGTTGGATTCTATTATTTCAACTGTTACTGGTGGGAAAGGAACTTTTTTACCACAGGATAAAAGTCTAAAGGTAAAAACAGGGCTAACAATCGTTTTCGTTCCTTTCGTTTCAACAAAGAACAAAAGCCTGATCCTTCGTCCTCAGGAGCAGTTTCAGTTTGGAAACCATCTCCAGTCTGGAATAAATCCAAGCCTGCTAGAAAGGCAAAGCCTGCTTCTAAGTTCACATGAAGGTACGGCCCTCATTCCAGTTCAGCTGGTAGGGGGCAGGTTACGTTTTTTCAAAGAAATTTGGATCAAATCTGTTCACAATCTTTGGATTCAGAACATTGTTTCAGAGGGTACAGAATTGGTTTCAAGATGAGACCTCCTGCAAAGAGATTTTTTCTTTCCCATGTCCCAGTAAATCCAGTGAAAGCTCAAGCATTTCTGAATTGTGTTTCAGATCTAGAGTTGGCTGGAGTAATTATGTCAGTTCCAGTTCCGGAACAGGGGATGGGGTTTTATTCAAATCTCTTCATTGTACCAAAGAAGGAGAATTCCTTCAGACCAGTTCTGGATCTAAAATTATTGAATCGTTATGTAAGGATACCAACGTTCAAGATGGTAACTGTAAGGACTATATTGCCTTTTGTTCAGCAAGGGAATTATATGTCCACAATAGATTTACAGGATGCATATCTGCATATTCCGATTCATCCAGATCATTATCAGTTCCTGAGATTCTCTTTTCTAGACAAGCATTACCAATTTGTGGCTCTACCGTTTGGCCTTGCTACAGCTCCAAGAATTTTCACAAAGATTCTCGGTGCCCTTCTGTCTGTAATCAGAGAACAGGGTATTGTGGTATTTCCTTATTTGGACGATATCTTGGTACTTGCTCCGTCTTTACATTTAGCAGAGTCTCATACGAATCGACTTGGTGTTGTTTCTTCAAGATCATGGTTGGAGGATCAATTTACCAAAAAGTTCTTTGATTCCTCAAACAAGGGTAACCTTTCTGGGTTTCCAGATAGATTCAGTGTCCATGACTCTGTCTTTAACAGACAAGAGACGTCTAAAATTGATTACAGCTTGTCGAAACCTTCAGTCACAATCATTCCCTTCGGTAGCCTTATGCATGGAAATTCTAGGTCTTATGACTGCTGCATCGGACGCGATCCCCTTTGCTCGTTTTCACATGCGACCTCTTCAGCTCTGTATGCTGAACCAATGGTGCAGGGATTACACGAAGATATCTCAATTAATATCTTTAAAACCGATTGTTCGACACTCTCTAACGTGGTGGACAAATCACCATCGTTTAATTCAGGGGGCTTCTTTTGTTCTTCCGACCTGGACTGTAATTTCAACAGATGCAAGTCTCACAGGTTGGGGAGCTGTGTGGGGATCTCTGACGGCACAAGGAGTTTGGGAATCTCAGGAGGTGAGATTACCGATCAATATTTTGGAACTCCGTGCAATTTTCAGAGCTCTTCAGTTTTGGCCTCTTCTGAAGAGAGAATCGTTCATTTGTTTTCAGACAGACAATGTCACAACTGTGGCATACATCAATCATCAAGGAGGGACTCTCAGTCCTCTGGCTATGAAAGAAGTATCTCGAATTTTGGTTTGGGCGGAATCCAGCTCCTGTCTAATCTCTGCGGTTCATATCCCAGGTGTAGACAATTGGGAAGCGGATTATCTCAGTCGCCAAACGTTGCATCCGGGCGAATGGTCTCTTCACCCAGAGGTATTTCTTCAGATTGTTCAATTGTGGGGGCTCCCAGAGATAGATCTGATGGCCTCTCATCTAAACAAGAAACTTCCCAGGTATCTGTCCAGATCCCGGGATCCTCAGGCGGAGGCAGTGGATGCATTATCACTTCCTTGGAAGTATCATCCTGCCTATATCTTTCCGCCTCTAGTTCTTCTTCCAAGAGTAATCTCCAAGATTCTGAAGGAATGCTCGTTTGTTCTGCTGGTAGCTCCGGCATGGCCTCACAGGTTTTGGTATGCGGATCTTGTCCGGATGGCATCTTGCCAGCCATGGACTCTTCCGTTAAGACCAGACCTTCTGTCACAAGGTCCTTTTTTCCATCCGGATCTGAAATCCTTAAATTTAAAGGTATGGAGATTGAACGCTTGATTCTTGGTCATAGAGGTTTCTCTGACTCCGTGATTAATACTATGTTACAGGCTCGTAAATCTGTATCTCGAGAGATATATTATAGAGTCTGGAAGACTTATATTTCATGGTGTCTTTCTCATCATTTTTCTTGGCATTCTTTTAGAATACCGAGAATTTTACAATTTCTTCAGGATGGTTTGGATAAGGGTTTGTCCGCAAGTTCTTTGAAAGGACAAATCTCTGCTCTTTCTGTTCTTTTTCACAGAAAGATTGCTATTCTTCCTGATATTCATTGTTTTGTACAAGCTTTGGTTCGTATAAAACCTGTCATTAAGTCAATTTCTCCTCCTTGGAGTTTGAATTTGGTTCTGGGAGCTCTTCAAGCTCCTCCGTTTGAACCTATGCATTCATTGGACATTAAATTACTTTCTTGGAAAGTTTTGTTCCTTTTGGCCATCTCTTCTGCTAGAAGAGTTTCTGAATTATCTGCTCTTTCGTGTGAGTCTCCTTTTCTGATTTTTCATCAGGATAAGGCGGTGTTGCGAACTTCTTTTGAATTTTTACCTAAAGTTGTGAATTCCAACAACATTAGTAGAGAAATTGTGGTTCCTTCATTATGTCCTAATCCTAAGAATTCTAAGGAGAAATCATTGCATTCTTTGGATGTTGTTAGAGCTTTGAAATATTATGTTGAAGCTACGAAATCTTTCCGTAAGACTTCTAGTCTATTTGTTATCTTTTCCGGTTCTAGGAAAGGCCAGAAAGCTTCTGCCATTTCTTTGGCATCTTGGTTGAAATCTTTAATTCATCTTGCCTATGTTGAGTCGGGTAAAACTCCGCCTCAAAGAATTACAGCTCATTCTACTAGGTCAGTATCTACTTCCTGGGCGTTTAGGAATGAAGCTTCGGTTGACCAGATCTGCAAAGCAGCAACTTGGTCTTCTTTGCATACTTTTACTAAATTCTACCATTTTGATGTATTTTCTTCTTCTGAAGCAGTTTTTGGTAGAAAAGTTCTTCAGGCAGCGGTTTCAGTTTGAATCTTCTGCTTATGTTTTTTGTTAAACTTTATTTTGGGTGTGGATTATTTTCAGCAGGAATTGGCTGTCTTTATTTTATCCCTCCCTCTCTAGTGACTCTTGTGTGGAAAGATCCACATCTTGGGTAGTCATTATCCCATACGTCACTAGCTCATGGACTCTTGTTAATTACATGAAAGAAAACATAATTTATGTAAGAACTTACCTGATAAATTCATTTCTTTCATATTAACAAGAGTCCATGAGGCCCACCCTTTTTTGTGGTGGTTATGATTTTTTTGTATAAAGCACAATTATTCCAATTCCTTATTTTATATGCTTCGCACTTTTTCTTATCACCCCACTTCTTGGCTATTCGTTAAACTGATTTGTGGGTGTGGTGAGGGGTGTATTTATAGGCATTTTAAGGTTTGGGAAACTTTGCCCCTCCTGGTAGGAATGTATATCCCATACGTCACTAGCTCATGGACTCTTGTTAATATGAAAGAAATGAATTTATCAGGTAAGTTCTTACATAAATTATGTTTTTTCCTTCCACAATGTAAGGTACCTACAGTGCCTGTTCAAACAGGAAAATGTTATTAATATGCCGGGCTAACACTTAATTGAAATAGCTTGGATGTCTACTGAAGAAAGTAACATTTCTGTTTCAGACAGAATTTTATTTCATTGGAAGTCCTAAATGACCTAGTTTATGGTCTTAAATAGGTGCATATATTTAAATGTGTTGCTGGAACTGCTGACTCTGTATGTGGTTAAGATCTTACTGCCAAAACTGAATAATGAATAAGATGTGCTCATTTATTTTTTTTAATAAAGTTTAATGTAACTTGGTTATGAATTAAGTGATTGGAACCACAGATATAAGCTTTCCTGGGTAAGGCTTTTGCTCTTATTTGTATTAATTTTACCAGCGTTCTTGTTTTAAATGCTGCTTTATCTATTAAATACTTGCTGAACAACAGAGAATTTTCACTTCAGTTCATCGTGCAGCGGTAGAACAGTAATTTCATTCACAAGAATGGCAACAGCTTGCTTGATAACGTTTTTTTCCCGTATGTGATAAATCTCTGTTTTGTGTTAATTTTGTGTCTTTTTGTATTTGATTTGTTTGAGTGTTTAAAATCTTAAACCCAGATAGGGTGTGCATAGGGATTATTGCTCGTATTTTAATAAAATTATTTAAAAAAATATATATATTGCACAAAAAAAGCTATCAAAAAAAGCTATAAGGGCTCAAAGATATGAGGTCTCAGGTGTTAGAAAAAATAAAGGCAGGCAAAAGGCTTTAACATAGAGATACATACATATACATGTCTAAAGATGTGTGTGTGTGTGTGTATATGTGTGTATATATATGTATGTGTGTGTATGTATGTGTGTGTATGTATGTATGTATATGTGTATGTGTGTGTGTATATATATATATATATATATATATATATACACACACACACACATATATGTGCTTACAAACATATATACACATATAAACACAATTAGATATGTACACACACACACACACACACACACACACACACACATACATATATATATATATATGTGTGCATTGGAGCCCTTTGCAGTTATGTAGATGAAAACATGTAAAAACATGTATATGTTATAGATCGGCAGTCTCCTTAGTGAGAATCATCGACTGGTGCTAAAACTCCCAACATAAAGAATTGGTGGGCATGTAACATGTTACTGTAGCAAGTGTAGAACAGTTAGGAGGTTGTTGTTGGTATCCCCACTCACAAAGGAAATTCGGTCCTCACATTACTAGGCTTAATTGCCAAAATGTACAGACAATGGGATTGATATATCTGTAAAGATCACAATTATTTCTACAATCCCTTCTCCATTGACCTCCCCTACTTAACAACCGGTATTTGCTGATTAATGACCACAAAAGACCCTTGACCTCTACCACTCTCCAATCGGTTATACCTTGTCATACTGTCCTACAGAATGCCAAAAAAACAAACTAAGACCTCCAAGATATACATGATGGCTTATTTTGTCCTTGGTTTAGATATTTACAACTAGCACATTTTATCTTCAGCCATAATAATAATAATATCTTTCGACCTCTCACAGCCTTTGAGTCTTTATGTCACACTAGCTCCTTTATAAGAGGTACTCTTACTAGTAAACTAATTACTTAGATCAATCCAGGAATTTCCCATCTTATACTAAAAAATGGGAGGAAGAGCTTAAAGGGACACTAAACCCAAAACATTTGAATTTACTTCTATTATCTATTTTTTTTTTTTTAAATATCCTTTGTTGAATAAATAGCAATGCATATAGATGAGCCAATCACACGAGCCATCTCTGTGCACCCACCAATCAGCAGCTACTGAGCCTATCTAGATATGCTTTTCAGCAAAGAATACCAAGAGAATGAAACAGATTAGATAATAGAAGTAAAATAGAAAGTTCTTTAAAATTGCACATTCTTTCTAAATCATGAAAGAAGACATTGGGGTTTTATGTTCCTTTTAAGATTAAAATTTTAGAAAAAGATTGGTCCATTATATTTAAAAATATGAACAGGGCTACATCCTCCATACAATTTATGGAAATGAACATAAAATTATTGAAAATTCTTCATCGGATTGCTGGAGGGGATGTGGCAATTGAACCTTCTTGCATATATAATAGCAATAGATGCCCCCACATAGCCAAATACTGGTTTATCATAATTGCTGAATTAAAAACAGCAATAGGGATAACACTTTCTGAATACCATATCTCTATCTTATTTAATAAATTCCTGAGAGTCACATGTAAACTATGACTTAAAATATTATCTATCATGATCAATTGCGTCAAAAAGGTAATTCCAAAATTTTTTAAAAAAAACTGAAACACCCATATTATTAGCTTGGAATGACCTTGTATAATCCTCACTCCTACTAGAGAAATACCATTTTGTACTCTCCAAAAAGTTAGATGATTACTTTTTCATGTCTTTTATTTGGGAAGAATATGGTGGCGATTTATCAAACTGAGGCGGACAGGGGCACATATACGCGCCCCTGTTCGCCGCAGCTCGCCTCTGGCGGTCTGAATTCTCCTGGAGGAATTCAGCATTGAACACAAGCGCTATTTTGCACTTGGGTGCAATCCCGCCCCCTGCCCACGCACAGCCAATCATGCGCGGGCAGGAGCTGTCAATCATCCCGGTCGGAAAAGACAGAGGAGATTGATTTTCGCCAAACAAGAGCTGGCGAAGAGGTAAGCAAAGCAGTGGTCTGATGATCGCTGCTTGTTAAATACGGCGTGCAGGTACACATTTCCCTTGGACACCCCAAACATTACCTTGCTAATGTATACCATTCATTTTTTTATGTATTTCTTACATTTTATAGATATGTCTATGTTTCTATGGGGAGTTTATTTCTGTTTCACATATTTATGGTACATTAACAGCGTAAATGCATGCATCCAATGACTCATATTGGATTTTCCTTTTATTTACCTTTTTATTCCTCAATTTAAAAAAAACAAACAAAAAAAAACACATTTTTATGCAATATTCATTTTCAATGAAGTGTTATACTGTGTTTTTACTGTAAACATTTAACATTCCAATGTGTGTATATATAACTTTTTGAAATACCACTAGATATGTAGAGAAATATGTAAATAGAACATTTAGAAAGTGAAATATTCATATTTTAATGTCGGATTTGCGCACATAAGAACATGCGATCATGTTTACGATCGAGTAGGGTGTTAGGATCCCCCCCCCCCACTTTTCTTGCTTCATTGACTTCTATGGGGGAATACGTTATCGCACGTGTAATATTCTAACTTTAGCTTTTTAGGCACAGCAGTTTAGAGCATGCGCTAAAACTGTGTACTTTCAGCTTGTTATATAAGCGCTAACCGTTGCGCACAAAAAGCTTACTTCTAGCTGTGTTAGCGCTAGAGCGGGAGCGTTAAATTCCGCTCCACTTGTAGTCTGGCCCTTAATAGGTTGCAGAAAGTGTCTTGTAATTAGTGAAGGCAGCAAGTATGATTTCAAGGACCTCATGTAATTTAGTCCCAGAAGGGACTGACTAATGTGCAGATATCTAGAGGTAAGGTGTGTGTTTAAGAGCAAATTTTGTTCATTGAAGAATTAAAAATACTAAAAGGGACATTATACACTCATTTTTTTCTTTGCATAAATGTTTTGTAGATGATCTATTTATATAGCCCATAAAGTTTTGTTTTTTTAAATGTATAGTTTTGCTTATTTTTAAATAACATGGCTCTGATTTTAAGACTCCTAACCAAGCCCCAAAGTTTTATGAGAATACCGTCAGCTACCTTCTCCAGCTTGCTCCTGTTTGTGTAAAGTTTTTTTCATATGCAAAAGAAGGGGGAGTGTCTTATTTCCCACTTGCAGTGGGCTTTCCAACTACCTTTTCAACAGAGCTAAACTGAGAGCTTTTAAGTAAGTTTTTAAACGGTTTTATACAGGATTTTTTTATCAGTATCTGTGCATTTTATTCTTTATAGTAGTGTCTATTACATGCAGTTATATGAAAATGAGTGTATACTGTCCCTTTAAGCCTGGAAAATGATTGGTTTTGAGCCCAGAAGTTTTGTCATGCAGAAAAAATCTGGGCTCCAGTTATCAATCAGGAGAAGCGTCTATGTACTCCGTACTGATATTGATATGTTCATGAAGTCAGCATTAAAGGGATAGAAAGGTCAAAATTTAAATGTGCATAGGTTCCTTTCAATTTGAAATAGAAGCTTTATTGCAGTATACTTCCATTAGCAAAAATGTTTCTAATAAAAGTTACTGTTTTTCAGCAGCATACGCATATATCCTGTGAGGGCCAGTGCACCGGTATTCACACACTATGGTTGCTCAGAGAGGTGGCTGTGTATTGCTTCTGACAACGTTATTTATGTCGTACAAAGCTACTGCTGACCCTCTGAGAAGGTTTGGTGTTTGAATACAGGTGCATGGGTTCTCACAGAATATGTGTGTATGCCGCAGAAAAACTAACAACTTTTATTAGAAGCACTTTTGCTAATCGAAGTATGTTGCAAAAATGCTTCAATTTCACATTGAAATGCATATTGCTGCAAACAATGCTGCCAAAGAATTATTAGGACATGTGCACGCTCCTGAACGTCAATCAGTTTTCCTAGGTTTACCCTTTAAAAAAAGGATAACGAGAATAAATCAAGTTTTATAAAAGAAGTAAATTGGATGGTTGTTGCATGCTGAATCTGAATTCTAAAAGTTTTGCTTTGACTGTCCCTTTAAGCATGAAATATTGATGGCACAAGATTTACAGAAATTAAGCAGACAACCCCAAAAAAAAAAACAGCTTGGGCTTAAAGGGACATAAAACACAACCTTTTTCGTTCATGATTTAGACAGATCATGCAATTGTAAACTACTTTCTAATTTAACAATGCTATCTAATTTGCTTTTTTTTAATTGGTATCCTTTCTCAAAAAGCATACTTAGGTAGGCACAGGGACAGGAATGCATTGCTGCAGTGGTACATAAATATGTTTAAAATGTAGGAGGTAGTACACATATTTAGAAGCCAGACTGAGCTATTTGTATGTAGATATATGGAGAATAACCCAAAAAGTTAGGAGCCATGGGTAAAATTTGGCTCCTGGGTTTGTCAAGTCCTGCACTAATGGGAGCTAGCTGCTGATTGGTGGCTGCACTTATACAACTGATATTATTAACTCCCAGTAGTTCATTGCTGCACCTTCAACAAAAGATACCATGATAAGGAAGCAAATCTGATAATAGAAGTAAATTGGAAAGTTGCATAAAATTGGATGCCCTGTCTAAATAATGGAAGAAAAAATATTGTGTTTTATGTCCCTTTAAAAATATTCTTTAGCTACCAGAGAAGTTCACCTCTTGCTTGTGTACTGTTGAAATGCCTGTAGCAATCTCTAGCACTCTCATGGTAAACGCAGTTCTGTTCCATGAGCACACTGAAATGAATAGCGATCCTATATTTTCATCCTCAGGGTTTCACATTTGCTGTCATTTTGTAAAATACCATTACATAATTGTTTCACTATTTTTGAATATATAAACTGTATTTTAAGAGCCATTTTAAGAGCCAGTTTAAGTGCTTCATCACCACAGAGCTAATGGTAAATGCTTTATTGATTCTTTTGTGCACTAAAATCACTTAAGGCCGTTTAAACAATTTTCTAACCACAGTATTCATTCTCTCATTTTTCATTCTTAGTGGCACCATGTCGGGTAATTCATGTTTTGTTTTTTATTCCTTCTATAGGCTCTAGATGTGGACAGAACAATTCTCTATAAAATGAAGAAAGCTGTAAAATCCATTAACACATCGGGCTTGGGTATGTTGCTTCCCTTGTGTTTGTGTGGTGTTTATGATCTGTGTTTGTCAAGTTCCATTTGCACCACGTCATAGTCCTAGATCCCATGAGTTTAGCAGCTGAAGGCTGATAAAGAATTCTTTTAGCTGTTACAAAATAAATGTTTTATGCCATTTTAACAAGAAAAGAACACTTATAACAAACATTTATTTGCAATAACGTACATTTTTTTAAAACTATGTATAAATAACATTTCAACATTACAGTATATTTTTTCTTTTAAAATCTGTCTATAAAACAAATGTTTAAAGAATAATTTTTAATTACTGTAAACAATTTTTGCACAGAATGATTCCCAGTAAGTAGAAACTTTAAAAAACAAAACAAAAAAACAAACAACATTTTTAAACAATGTATAGAAGAAATATTTTTAATGGCTTTTAACATCATTTGCAAAACACCCAACTGTCTGATAGACATGTCAACTTCCACAATCCCTTAAATAACACAAAATACAGTTTGTTCATGTTTGCAAAGGGATCATTAGCAAAATAAGCACTACATTGCAGAAAAATCTGATTACAAAAAGATTTTAAAACTTTCAAAATGTGCAGGGTTTTAATATTTTTAACAGACCAGGGATAAACCCCTTGAAAAGTGTGGGATTTGTATTCCTGGTCTTCTTAGCATGGCTTATAAGAGACACTGTTTTAAGGTTACAAATTAGACACCCTGTAGCTTAGCCATATTATTCTTATTATATACTTTATTATTATCTTTATTTGTAATGCACTAAAAGAATCTGCAGTGTTATACAGAGGTACAATACCTGCTTTATATATATACACACACACACATATATCCATATGGGTAAGGGGTTAAGTCTCTATGGCCTGTTTTTCCTGCTTGAAGCATCCAGCTCATTAGTACAACCCGGAGACTTGGGAGAAAGTATCCTGCATGCATATATTTTGTTGACGTACTGTAAGCAGAAACCACATTGTTAAGGGATCTTGTCAATCATTGTTGTGACATTTGAGCATTTTCACTACCATAATAAGCCAATTATATTGAGCAATAACCACAGTTTTGGGGAAAAGTAAACAATTTCATATTTTAAAATTTCACTTCTTACACGTGTGTCACACACACTTCTTCCGAGGGGGGGGGGGCGTGTTTGAAACACGTTTAGGGTGTTTTGCACGTGAAGTTTCATCTCCTTTTTATGTTTGCGTGTGCCTGAACTATAAGTAAGTAGGGAAGTTATGGATGGGGAAATCTAGTTAATGTTAAACATAATATAGCTCCCGGATTGTAGGAGTTTAACCCATAGTTAAGTTTGGTATGTATGAGGATTATGAATGGACGTTTTCACCAAAACTCTTTAGTTTATTCCCATTCACTTAATACTGTATAATCATCTTCAGGCACCCTGCACATAGGAATATTAGTTACAGAAATGTAATGTTAATATTTTTAGAAACTAGTCACAATTTGTTGTAATTTTTATTTAAGCAATTTAATATTTCTACATCTGATAGAGATTAAATCGATAAAACTATTCCTTTTTTTTTTTATTTTTTATTTTTACTTAAGGTAGTGATAGGATCATTAATTAACTCTGTGAACAGATATCTTTGCATTATACTTTGGTGTATGTTTAAGTTGATATGATTGCACACCCTTACTTAAATACAAAACACCTATATTTAAATAATTATCCCTCTCCCTTTGTCTTGTCATATTGCAATTTATATTTTGGTATTACCTTTTTAGGATTATTCCAGTAATTATATAATTTCTACAAATGGTTTACTCACACTATGATAAATATTTGTATAATTGCTAATGAGGGCTATGGCCCATTGTGACTATATTAACCCCTTAATGACCGCAGCACTTTTCCATTTTCTGTCCGTTTGGGACCAAGGCTATTTTTACATTTTTGCGGTGTTTGTGTTTAGCTGTAATTTTCCTCTTACTCATTTACTGTACCCACACATATTATATACAGTTTTTCTCGCCATTAAATGGACTTTCAAAAGATACCATTATTTTCATCATATCTTATAATTTACTATAAAAAACATTATAAAATATGAAGAAAAAATGGAAAAAAACACACTTTTTCTAACTTTGACCCCCAAAATCTGTTACACATCTACAACCACCAATAAACACCCATGCTAAATAGTTTCTAAATTTTGTCCTGAGTTTAGAAATACCCAATGTTTACATCTTCTTTGCTTTTTTTGCAAGTTATAGGGCCATAAATACAAGTAGCACTTTGCTATTTCCAAACCACTTTTTTTCAAAATTAGCGCTAGTTACATTGGGACACTAATATCTTTCAGGAATCCCTGAATATCTATTGACATGTATATATTTTTTTTTAGAAGACATCCCAAAGTATTGATCTAGGCCCATTTTGGTATATTTCATGCCACTATTTCACCGCCAAATGCGATCAAATAAAAACAATTGTTCACTTTTTCACAAATTTTTTCACAAACTTTAGGTTTCTCACTGAAATTATTTACAAACAACTTATGCAATTATAGAATAAATGGTTGTAAATGCTTCTCTGGGATCCCCTTTGTTCAGAAATAGCAGACATATATGGCGTTGGCTTTGCTTTTTGGTAATTAGAGGGCTGCTAAATGCCACTGCGCACAATACGTGTATTATGCCCAGCATTGAAGGGGTTAATTAGGGAGCATGTAGGGAGCTTCTAGGGTTAATTTTAGCTTTAGTGTAGTGTAGTAGACAACCCCAAGTATTGATCTAGGCCCATTTTGGTATATTTCATGCCACCATTTCACCGCCAAATGCGATCAAAGTAAAAAAAACGTAAATTTTTTCACAATTTTAGGTTTCTCACTGAAATTATTTACAAACAGCTTGTGCAATTATGGCACAAATGGTTGTAAATGCTTCTCTGGGATGCCCTTTGTTCAGAAATAGCAGACATATATGACTTTGGCGTTGCTTTATGGTAATTAGAAAGTCGCTAAATGCTGCTGCGCATCACACGTGTATTATGGCTAGCAGTGAAGGGGTTAATTAGGTAGTTTGTAGGGAGCTTGCAGGGTTAATTTTAGCTTTAGAGAGATCAGCCTCCCACCTGACACATCCCACCCCCTGATCCCTCCCAAACAGCTCCCTTCTCTCCCCCACCCCACAATTGTCCCCGCCATCTTAAGTACTGGCAGAAAGTCTGCCAGTACTAAAATAAGTTTTTTCTTTTTTTTAAGAAAAAAAAAATATAAAAAAGAAAAGCATATTTACATATGCTGTGTTTAGGATCCCCCCCTTAACCCCCAACCTCCCTGATCCCCCCCAAAACAGCTCTCTAAGCCTCCCTCTCAGCCTTATTGGGGGCCATCTTGGGTACTGGCAGCTGTCTGCCAGTACCCATTTTGAACAATCAAATGTTTATTTTTTTTTAAAAAAAATTCTGTAGTGTAGCTCAAGCAGGATCGCTTCCAGCTGCTTTCCACACCGAGGACGTGCAGGGTACGTTCTCAGGCGTTAACTTCCTTTTTTCTGAGGACGTACCCTGCACGTCCTCGGTCGTTAAGGGGTTAATAAGTACTTGTGAAATTTGATCTAATTTCCTATGATGTGATTTTAACTTGCGCTAGCAGTGTACAGCTTGGCTTAATGCCAAATAAGCTATTTTAAATTCTGAAATATAAACTATATTCTATATTGGTTCCATTATTTTTCTGTCTTGATAAAAGATATAGCACGTATTATTTACACTGTGGACTTCCTTTGTCTCTTGGTTGCTTCATGTAGCTTAGTTAATGTAAGTAATTATTCATTGTCCACAGTGTATCTGGTTATATGTGGGCATCAAATGCTGTCTGCTCGCCACGAGGCTGGGCAAACCAGGTTCATAATGGCAAACCTCGTCCGCCCGGCAGTTGGCAAATGGAGCTCTTAGTCTGAATTTCAAATGAGAAGTCTTGGTTTTTTTGTTTTGTTTTTTTACTTGTTCATTTTACTACTACTGCTTCCTTTTCATATCATTAGGAAGAAGTGTGTGTGTGTGTTCTGTGAGATTTTGTCACCTGTGGCCACTGCTCCTGGTAATGGGTAAATTGCCCCCAACAGCCTGCTTCTTGTCTCCTGTTTCCCTCTCTTCTGTAGCATCAGTTGTACATGTGCATCTTTCTATCACATTATCACTGGGCCCTGCTCATGGGAGAGAACAAGGTGCAGGTGTCACCTTAGGTGCCGTTTCACACCCTCCCCACATCCTCTGTCGACAGGTCTATTTGGCTGCTGCATTTGTGGGTTTGTTTGGAAGTGGTTTATGCATTTAAAAAACTGTTCATTTAATATGTTTATTGCAAGACTGCAGAAAAAAATATTATAATTACAAAGTAATTACTATAATGGGGCATAACAGCTGGGTACCAATACAGTAACATGGTTACTATTCACTATACTGTTGTTTTCTTCCTGTGCATGTAGCTTTTCTCTTATTTTAACCCTTTACAAGTTCTGTAAAACGTAAGCAAGGAACCTTTCATTAAATACACCAGAAAAAAAAATAAACTGCATTGAGAATCTTACCCCCTCCACCAAATAAAGTCAAAGCAAACAGAGTAGGGTTATGAATCCACTACCTCATCCGGCGGGAAAGGAGTAATGTTCGCTAACCTGACACAACTTGGTAGAGTGTAGGGGAAAGACAGACGTGCATAGCCTGTAACACTTATGAGACAAACGGCCAAGGAGAGCTAACAATATAGCCTACGCGCATGAATCCGACAAGCGCATGTCCATAAAACATGCATAGCATAAATTGCCACACTCCCTTGCAAACTTAGACTGACGTGCTCTAATGTAACAAAATATGCGAGGAGCTCATATAAAGCTGATAACAGCTCAAATTATTAACGTGCATGAAAAACTATATACATAAAGCATGGTAAAAAGCCGACCCGCTAACAACCGAAGCACGCCCAAAATAACCGACACAAGCTAAGCCAAAAAAGATCTATATCAGATATGCAGCCTAAGGATAAATGCCTGCCATAATAGTCCCTTGGTTATGATGTACAACACTAAGTGTATCTACCAATAGCCTATATAGGTTATGTAATTGCCAACATAAATACATTTCATACTTACCTAATAAGCACCCACTTTACTTACCATCTGCAGAAAAAACTGCTCCCAGTAGATAGCCAATCCAGTGCTGTTCTGCTGACAGAGGATATGAATATATAGAGAATAATCCAACAGGAGGAGGCTAGGAAACAATCCCTGCGACACCTGTGCCAGACCTGTGACTCTCACTAGGTTTAATTGTGCCACTACCCAATACTTCATTAACTTCACTCTGTCCAAACAGTAGCTCTCTAAAGGGACAATGGGCCTCTAATCGGTCCGAGAACCCCTCTTACAGAACAACATCTGGAGCACCTCTGCTCTTCACCTTCATCTTGCGGTAGCAGAGATAAGACTGGTTTACCAGTGAGGTGGAAGGGTGCTCTTGGAGTTTGGAGAATCCTTTTTTTTTCTCCTAGTGGCCAGGAGTGAAATGGCTTGTGGACACTCACCAACTTTATGAAAGAAAGTTATAACCCCCTGTCCCAGAAGTAGCTTATAAGCTTAGGATGAAGGCTACACTTCATAAAATGACAGATAATTATTCTAGGCTATGGCTTAATTATTTATAATGAAGCCTTGGCTAAATAATTAAGATAACTATGGGGGGTGCGGTTGCCAATTAGTCACTGAAACTAAAATCAGCCTCCAGCCTGCTAGTAAAAATCAAACCGTGATATGATGGTTCACTGTTGCACTATAAGACTGCCCCAGTTGATGTGATTGGTTAGGGCAGTGTTTTTCAACCAGTGTGCCGTGAGAGATCCTCAGGTGTGCCACGGCAGACTGACAACAGTGTGCCATATTTTTTAAACTTTGCTTGTGTTTTACTCCCAGTGCAGGGGTAGTTTGTAGGAGGCATGGCATAACAGCACAATACATACAGTATGTGTGTGTTTGTGTGTATGTCTATATATATATATGCTGTATTAGGCTACAATGTGTGATTTTTTTAACATTTTTGGATGGTGGTGTGCCACAGGATTTTTTAATGTAAAAAAGTGTGCCACGGCAAAAAAAAGGTTAAAAATCACTGGGTTAGGGGGCTGGTTGAAGGGGCGTAACAATAGAGTACTTCCTGTAACTTCCTGGGCCCTGCTATAAGGCACATGCAG
This sequence comes from Bombina bombina, assembly GCF_027579735.1. NCBI lineage: Eukaryota > Metazoa > Chordata > Amphibia > Anura > Bombinatoridae > Bombina > Bombina bombina. Next base: position 173,703,234 of record NC_069502.1, on the reverse strand, counting down.
GAGCTAATGGCCACACTGCCTGGAGTACTCAGCAGGGTGGGAAGCTTGACCGTTTCTGGGACTGACTGAGAGGATTCTGGCTTGGAAGACAGCAGCAAGTAACTGTATATTTATAATATGAGGAATTGGAAAGGAAGGATTAAGGAGTCATAACAAGGGACTACACTACACACTAGCCTGCCTGCCCTGGCACACAGACAGTAGTCACAGTAATATACTACTACAAGGTACTTAGCCATGGCCTTTGTGTGGTAAATACAGGAGGAGATAAATATATTGATCTGCATATAATACAAGCACAAGCTAGAGATCAGACCTTTTACTTGTGGCTAACAAGATTAACCCCTTCCATACCTCCTCTAAAATAATCTATGGTCAAAGGAAAAAAAGTGCAGACAATTGTGTGTGTATAATATATATATATATATATATATATTAACTTGTACAACAGAAATACCCTTGCCAAGTTGCTAATGCCATTATTCATTTTCTGAATGTGTTTGCTATGGATGTATGTGTTTGCAATGGCTGCTATGTCCCTTACACTCTATTTTGTGCTGATAAAGAATGCAATACTTTGTGATATTGACAATGAGATTTGGAAATCCAATAGCCAATAAATAACCTGAAATTTTTTGGGGGATATTGCCTATATTATTTATGAGATTTTGGTCAGAGTCCTGCTGGGAAAAAATAAAACACTTCATGTATAGTGTGTGTGTGTTTTATCACCAGCATAGAATGTCCCTTTTGTTAACAGTTTAGTGATGAAAAGGTTAAACATTATGCTCTTGACTTCAGCAGATTGCTAAATTATTTATTTTTTACATGGAATTATTAAAAGCAACTTTTTTATAAGCTTAAAAATGATGGCCCATACCCATTGTCAATTGGGGGTCATTTTTTAAAAAACATTCTCTGGCTTTTTTCCCTATTGTAAACCTGATTATTCAACTGCTATATTTATACAAAATGTGGTTATATCTTCATGCTGCAGCCCAAGTGTCTGAATATACTGGCCTGAAATTTTAAAGGTTGATAGATGAGACATGAGATGAGTGCTACTAGTGACCTTTTTAGCACATTAAAGGAACAGTAAAGTCATAATTAGACATTCATGATTCAGACAGAACATACGATTTTAAACAACTTTCACATTTTCTTCTATTATTTAATTTGCTTCCTTCTCTTGTTATCTTTTGCTGAAAGGTTTATCTAGGAAAGCTCAGAAGCAGCAAAGAACCTAGGTTCTAGCTGCTGATTGGTGGCTGCCTATATATACTGATTTTCATTGGCTCATCCATGTGTTTAGTTAGAAACCAGTAGTGCATTGCTACTGCTTCAACAAATGATACCAAGAGAATGAAACAAATTAGATAATAGAAGTAAACTGGAAAGTTGTTTAAAATTGTATGGTTTACCTAAATCATGAGAGATTTTTTTGGGGTTTCATGTCCCTTTAATATCTAAGCATTTTTGTGTAGTTATGTTTTAATTCTGTTTTTGTTTTAAATGTCTTTGGTGAATTTTAGGATTGGTGATGAAGATAAACATAGTATTACAGAAGTATTTTTGATTTAGAAGGGATTATTGGAATTTCTAACATTCAGTAATTCCATTTTTAGTGGCTCAATCATTTTAGTATAAAATATTACTAATATGTATTTTGAATATTAACAGGTACACATTATCTATCTTTTTAAACAATAACCTTTTCAAGTAGACTGTCCCTTTAAAGGGACATTCCAGTCAAAATTTAAATGCACATACATTAATTACATATTTAAATAGAAACATATTTGCAATATAAATGTATTAGCAAAAATGCTTATAGTAAAAGTTATCACTGTTTTAACATGAGTTAACATTTTTCTCTGCACGTGCATGTGAAGCATAGCTAGATATTGTCACTGCACCACATTTTAAATAATGCAGCTGCTTAGATCATCACTGGTGCTTGTATCATGTCAGCAATTAACAAATCGAGTCATTACCAGATGGTACAAGCACCTTGTGTTTCTTTCATGTAATTAGCAAGAGTCCATGAGCTAGTGACGTATGGGATATACATTCCTACCAGGAGGGGCAAAGTTTCCCAAACCTCAAAATGCCTATAAATACACCCCTCACCACACCCACAAATCAGTTTTTACAAACTTTGCCTCCTATGGAGGTGGTAAAGTAAGTTTGTGCTAGATTCTACGTTGATATGCGCTCCGCAACAGGTTGGAGCCCGGTTTTCCTCTCAGCGTGCAGTGAATGTCAGAGGGATGTGAGGAGAGTATTGCCTATTTGAATGCAATGATCTCCTTCTACGGGGTCTATTTCATAGGTTCTCTGTTATCGGTCGTAGAGATTTATCTCTTACCTCCCTTTTCAGATCTACGATATACTCTTATATATATACCATTACCTCTGCTGATTTTCGTTTCAGTACTGGTTTGGCTTTCTACAACATGTAGACGAGTGTCCTGGGGTAAGTAAGTCTTATTTTCTGTGACACTCTAAGCTATGGTTGGGCGCTTTTTTTATAAAGTTCTAAATATATGTATTCAAACATTTATTCGCCTTGACTCAGGATGTTCAACATTCCTTATTTTCAGACAGTCAGTTTCATATTTGGGATGATGCATTTGAATCAATCATTTTTTCTTACCTTAAAAATTTTTTCCCTGTGGGCTGTTAGGCTCGCGGGGGCTGAAAATGCTTCATTTTATTGCGTCATTCTTGGCGCAGACTTTTTGTTTCCGGCGTCATACGTGTCGCCGGAAGTTGCGTCATTTTTGACGTTCTTTTGCGCCAGAAATGTTGGCGTTCCGGATGTGGCGTCATTTTTGGCGCTAAAAGCATTTAGGCGCCAAATAATGTGGGCGTCTTATTTGGCGCTAAAAAAATATGGGCGTCGCTTTTGTCTCCACATTATTTAAGTCTCATTTTTCATTGCTTCTGGTTGCTAGAAGCTTGTTCTTTGGCATTTTTTCCCATTCCTGAAACTGTCATTTAAGGAATTTGATCAATTTTGCTTTATATGTTGTTTTTTCTCTTACATATTGCAAGATGTCTCATGTTGCATCTGAGCCAGAAGATACTTCAGGAAAATCGCTGCCTGGTGCTGGAACTACCAAAGCTAAGTGTATCTGCTGTAAACTTTTGGTAGCTGTTCCTCCAGCTGTTGTTTGTATTAAATGTCATGACAAACTTGTTAATGCAGAAAATATTTCCTTTAGTAAAATACCATTACCTGTTGCAGTTCCATCAACATCTAATGTTCAGAGTGTTCCTGATAACATAAGAGATTTTGTTTCTGAATCTATTAAGAAGGCTATGTCTGTTATTCCTCCTTCTAGTAAACATAAAAAGTCTTTTAAAACTTCTCTTTATCCAGATGAATTTTTAAATGAACATCATCATTCTGATTCTAATGATTCTTCTGGTTCAGAGGATTCTGTTTCAGAGGTTGATGCTGATAAATCTTCATATTTATTTAAAATGGAATTTATTCGTTCTTTACTTAAAGAAGTCCTAATTGCATTAGGGATTGAGGATTCTGGTCCTCTTGATACTAAATCTAAACATTTAGATAAGGTCTTTAAATCTCCTGTAGTTATTCCAGAAGTTTTTCCTGTTCCTGGTGCTATTTCTGAAGTAATTTCCAGGGAATGGAATAAATTGGGTAATTCATTTACTCCTAAACGTTTTAAGCAATTATATCCTGTGCCGTCTGACAGATTAGAGTTTTGGGACAAAATCCCTAAAGTTTATGGGGCTATCTCTACCCTTGCTAAACGTACTACTATTCCTACGGCAGATGGTACTTCCTTTAAGGATCCTTTAGATAGGAAAATTGAATCCTTTCTAAGAAAAGCTTATTTGTGTTCAGGTAATCTTCTTAGACCTGCTATATCTTTGGCGGATGTTGCTGCAGCTTCAACTTTTTGGTTGGAAACTTTAGCGCAACAAGTAACAGATCATGATTCTCATAACATTATTATTCTTCTTCAACATGCTAATAATTTTATCTGTGATGCCATTTTTGATATTATCAGAGTTGATGTCAGGTTTATGTCTCTAGCTATTTTAGCTAGAAGAGCTTTATGGCTTAAAACTTGGAATGCTGATATGTCTTCTAAATCGACTCTACTTTCCCTTTCTTTCCAGGGTAATAAATTATTTGGTTCTCAGTTGGATTCTATTATCTCAACTGTTACTGGTGGGAAAGGAACTTTTTTACCACAGGATAAAAAATCTAAGGGTAAAAACAGGGCTAATAATTTTTTTTCGTTCCTTTCGTTTCAACAAAGAACAAAAGCCTGATCCTTCATCCTCAGGAGCAGTTTCAGTTTGGAAACCATCTCCAGTCTGGAATAAATCCAAGCCTTCTAGAAAAGCAAAGCCAGCTTCTAAGTCCACATGAAGGTGCGGCCCTCATTCCAGCTCAGCTGGTAGGGGGCAGATTACGTTTTTTCAAAGAAATTTGGATCAATTCTGTTCACAATCTTTGGATTCAGAACATTATTTCAGAAGGGTACAGAATTGGTTTCAAGATAAGACCTCCTGCAAAGAGATTCTTTCTTTCCCGTGTCCCAGTAAACCCAGTGAAAGCTCAAGCATTTCTGAAATGTGTTTCAGATCTAGAGTTGGCTGGAGTAATTATGCCAGTTCCAGTTCTGGAACAGGGGCTGGGGTTTTATTCGAATCTCTTCATTGTACCAAAGAAGGAGAATTCCTTCAGACCAGTTCTGGATCTAAAAATATTGAATCGTTATGTAAGGATACCAACATTCAAAATGGTAACTGTAAGGACTATCCTGCCTTTTGTTCAACAAGGGCATTATATGTCTACAATAGATTTACAGGATGCATATCTGCATATTCCGATTCATCCAGCGCACTATCAGTTTCTGAGATTCTCTTTCCTAGACAATCATTACCAGTTTGTGGCTCTGCCGTTTGGCCTAGCAACAGCTCCAAGAATTTTTACAAAAGTTCTCGGTGCCCTTCTATCTGTAATCAGAGAACAGGGTATTGTGGTATTTCCTTATTTGGACGATATCTTGGTACTTGCTCAGTCTTCACATTTAGCAGAATCTCATACGAATCGACTTTTGTTGTTTCTTCAAAATCATGGTTGGAGGATCAATTCACTAAAAAGTTCATTGATTCCTCAGACAAGGGTAACCTTTTTGGGTTTCCAGATAGATTCAGTGTCCATGACTCTGTCTTTGACAGACAAGAGACGTCTAAAATTGATTTCAGCTTGTCGAAACCTTCAGTCACAATCATTCCCTTCGGTAGCCTTATGCATGGAAATTCTAGGTCTTATGACTGCTGCATCGGACGCGATCCCCTTTGCTCGTTTTCACATGCGACCTCTTCAGCTCTGTATGCTGAACCAATGGTGCAGGGATTACACAAAGATATCTCAATTAATATCTTTAAAACCGATTGTACGACACTCTCTGACGTGGTGGAGAGATCACCATCGTTTAGTTCAGGGGGCTTCTTTTGTTCTTCCGACCTGGACTGTAATTTCAACAGATGCAAGTCTTACAGGTTGGGGAGCGGTGTGGGGGTCTCTGACAGCACAAGGGGTTTGGGAATCTCAGGAGGTGAGATTACCGATCAATATTTTGGAACTCCGTGCAATTTTCAGAGCTCTTCAGTCTTGGCCTCTTCTGAAGAGAGAATCATTCATTTGTTTTCAGACAGACAATGTCACAACTGTGGCATACATCAATCATCAAGGAGGGACTCACAGTCCTCTGGCTATGAAAGAAGTGTCTCGAATTCTGGTTTGGGCGGAATCCAGCTCCTGTCTAATCTCTGCGGTTCATATTCCAGGTATAGACAATTGGGAAGCGGATTATCTCAGTCGCCAAACGTTGCATCCGGGCGAATGGTCTCTTCACCCAGAGGTATTTCTTCAGATTGTTCAAATGTGGGAACTTCCAGAAATAGATCTGATGGCTTCTCATCTAAACAAGAAACTTCCCAGGTATCTGTCCAGATCCCGGGATCCTCAGGCGGAGGCAGTGGATGCATTATCACTTCCTTGGAAGTATCATCCTGCCTATATCTTTCCGCCTCTAGTTCTTCTTCCAAGAGTAATCTCCAAGATTCTGAAGGAATGCTCGTTTGTTCTGCTGGTAGCTCCAGCATGGCCTCACAGGTTTTGGTATGCGGATCTTGTCCGGATGGCCTCTTGCCAACCGTGGACTCTTCCGTTAAGACCAGACCTTCTGTCGCAAGGTCCTTTTTTCCATCAGGATCTCAAATCCTTAAATTTAAAGGTATGGAGATTGAACGCTTGATTCTTGGTCAAAGAGGTTTCTCTGACTCTGTGATTAATACTATGTTACAGGCTCGTAAATCTGTATCTAGAGAGAGATATTATAGAGTCTGGAAGACTTATATTTCTTGGTGTCTTTCTCATCATTTTTCCTGGCATTCTTTTAGAATTCCGAGAATTTTACAGTTTCTTCAGGATGGTTTAGATAAAGGTTTGTCCGCAAGTTCCTTGAAAGGTCAAATCTCTGCTCTTTCTGTTCTTTTTCACAGAAAGATTGCTAATCTTCCTGATATTCATTGTTTTGTACAAGCCTTGGTTCGTATAAAACCTGTCATTAAGTCAATTTCTCCTCCTTGGAGTTTGAATTTGGTTCTGGGGGCTCTTCAAGCTCCTCCGTTTGAACCTATGCATTCATTGGACATTAAATTACTTTCTTGGAAAGTTTTGTTCCTTTTGGCCATCTCTTCTGCCAGAAGAGTCTCTGAATTGTCTGCTCTTTCTTGTGAGTCTCCTTTTCTGATTTTTCATCAGGATAAGGCAGTGTTGCGAACTTCTTTAGAATTTTTACCTAAGGTTGTGAATTCCAAGAACATTAGTAGAGAAATTGTAGTTCCTTCATTATGCCCTAATCCTAAGAATTCTAAGGAGAAATCATTGCATTCTTTGGATGTTGTTAGAGCTTTGAAATATTATGTTGAAGCTACTAAGAATTTCCGAAAGACTTCTAGTCTATTTGTCATCTTTTCCGGTTCTAGAAAAGGCCAGAAAGCTTCTGCCATTTCTTTGGCATCTTGGTTGAAATCTTTAATTCATCATGCCTATGTTGAGTCGGGAAAAACTCCGCCTCAGATGATTACAGCTCATTCGACTAGGTCAGTTTCTACTTCCTGGGCGTTTAAGAATGAAGCTTCGGTTGATCAGATTTGCAAAGCAGCAACTTGGTCTTCTTTGCATACTTTTACTAAATTCTACCATTTTGATGTGTTTTCTTCTTCTGAAGCAGTTTTTGGTAGAAAAGTACTTCAGGCAGCTGTTTCAGTTTGAATCTTCTGCTTATGTTTTCATTTAAACTTTATTTTGGGTGTGGATTATTTTCAGCAGGAATTGGCTGTCTTTATTTTATCCCTCCCTCTCTAGTGACTCTTGCGTGAAAAGATCCACATCTTGGGTAGCCATTATCCCATACGTCACTAGCTCATGGACTCTTGCTAATTACATGAAAGAAAACATAATTTATGTAAGAACTTACCTGATAAATTCATTTCTTTCATATTAGCAAGAGTCCATGAGGCCCACCCTTTTTTTGTGGTGGTTATGATTTTTTTGTATAAAGCACAATTATTCCAATTCCTTATTTTTTATGCTTTCGCACTTTTTTCTTATCACCCCACTTCTTGGCTATTCGTTAAACTGATTTGTGGGTGTGGTGAGGGGTGTATTTATAGGCATTTTGAGGTTTGGGAAACTTTGCCCCTCCTGGTAGGAATGTATATCCCATATGTCACTAGCTAATGGACTCTTGCTAATATGAAAGAAATGAATTTATCAGGTAAGTTCTTACATAAATTATGTTTTTCTGAGCAAGCGCTGCGTTTAAAATGCTGGTGCACGGTGCATACTTAAATACGCTTTTGAAACAGCTATAGCTTTTATTAGAAGCATTTTTGCTAATGCATGTATATTACAAAAATTATTCTATTCAATACCTAAATGCACCCATGTGGTTTCTAATTTTGGCTGGAATATCCCTTTAAGCTTAGGGTTTGGTGACTATCTTAGCTTTAGAGAGCTGGTTCTTATTTCAGGCCGTTTTTCAGTGGTATTTGTTTGGTGCACAGTGTAGGAGATTTGTGGTTGTGGACAGGGTACTTTTTGCTTTTGTAAAATGTGTTTCATCATGTAATGCATGGCTGGAAATTGTGCTGCCATCTAGTGTTCTTGCAAATAGATAACATACGTGCAAAACTGCTGCCATATAGTGCTCCAAACATGTGCACGCTCCTGAGCTCACTTCCCTGCTTTTCAATAAAGAATACCAAGAGAATGAAGAAACTTTCATAATAGAAATACATTAGAAAGTTGTTTAAAACGGCAGGTTGACCAAAATACAATTAGCAGGGGTGGTGCATGCACATTACCACATTAATACATTTGTAATCAATGTTAATTCTCCCATAATACTTTCATTAGCAAAAAATGCTTCAAGTAAAAGTTATTACTGTTTCAGGGGCATATGCACATATGCTGTGAGGGCCCCTGCACGCTATATAAACACCACGCCTTCTTAGAGATCCAGCAGTAGCTTGTATTACACAAATGAGGTCTTCACAGGCACAATACACCACCACCACTATCACCCAGGATTTACCTGTACCCATTAAACAGTGAATCGATCCGGCTTAGATTAATAGATTTGCAAATCTATCTAGAAGTGGACGTTTATACCAACACATTTACTTGCACAACAGTTTATTGCTTGCTATTTTCTGCATTTTTTTTGCGTGACTTTATTTTATGCATAATTGCTTCCGCTTATACAACACACTATCTCTGTTCAGTTAAAGAGCAAAACTGATTCAAAGGACTGACCGCTATACGCTTGCTTTTTCTGTTTGTCACACTGCAATAACCTGCTTTTGTCTTTTACTTCTAAGGATCCAAAGGATGATGGATCTATACATGTTTTTTGCTGTGTATGATATATGTTAACAGCTTGCCATATTTATATCTGTTGCAATTATTGTGAAGCTAGATTAGTTTAATCTGTTGCTACTGAAATTTACATTTTTTTTTCATTTTATGGGCTCCATGTACGAAGCAGCGAAAGCTGCTCCGGAGCCTTTGCGGGGCAGGTTCGCATATGCGAGCCTGCTTCCCGCAATGTAAGAAGCAGCGGTCATTAGACCGCTGCTTCCTACACCCTACGCCACCTCTTAGGTGGCGAAGCAAAATCACAGAGAGCTCGCTCGCTCTCGGTGATTGACAGCCCCTTCAGTCGCGTGATTGGTCGCGCGACTGAAGGGGCGGGCATTACACACTCCGCTGAGTGTGTAATGATACATACGGGCAAGCGGATCAATAGATCCGCTGCCCGTGTGTAGCGGAGGCGGGCGGACAGCTTCGCGAGTTAAGAAGCTGTCCGCCCGCCTCTTAGTACATGGAGCCCTATGTGCGCTTTATCTGTTGTTTTGCTCTGCCCTAATTATGTTTTTTATATCCTTTCACTAACTCACTCTAAGCACTAACAGTCTCTACGCACTACCTCTGGCTATTTATGAATTTCATACCAATTACACAATAGTTCTTGGAATTGTGTTATTAAGGTTTTAGGAATTGTTTTTATCTTCTGCTCATGAACAATTGTTTTAAACAGAATTAAATCGATTTTCTATATTATTTTTACTTTTAGAATTAAATTGTTTTTAAGTCCATATTTGACTTATTTAATTATTTATTTTATATCCATTCCTACGAATTAAGCTAATTATCAGAATCATCTGGCCTTAGCGCAGGAGGATCGAGTATTTCTTTATCCACTTTATATCAATATCTTTCTGGGGACTATTGCTATCTCTCCTGTTTTTTGTTAGGTTTGGCATTTCCAACTCTGTCTTCAGCGCTCTCTCAAACCCCTCTTATTTTCTACAATACACACCACCACCAGCTTCCTGAGCTTGAATACTTGTGCACAGGATATGTGCGTATGCCGCTGAAAAACAGTAATAACTTTTTGCTAGACGTATTTTTGCTGACAGAAGTATTTCCAGTTTTTATACATTTTTAAAAAATCCTTTTTAATCTAAGGAAAGAAATGCTCCACTCTCCATCTTTCTAAACTAGTACATGGGCAAATTAGCTGAATTCTACCTTTTATGTGCCAGCTTAGAGCGAGCTGTCGAGGACGGTGACATAACCAGCATAATGCACATGCTGAAATAATTAACCAACAAGGATTTAATATAAACTACATTACCACTGTAATGTGAGCTCAAATCATATGTATAAGGGTGTGTAATTATTGTAAGTTTCATGTCATGTTTTTTTAGGTAAAGTTACGGTAGTAGGGCAGTTAGTGGTTAAAGGGACACTGAGCCCAAATGTTTTTCTTTCGTGATTCAGATAGAGCATGCCATTTTAAGCAACTTTCTAATTTATTTCTATTATCAAATTTTCTTCATTCTCTTGGTAATCTTTATTTGAAAAGCAAGAATGTAAGTTTAGACGCCGGCCCATTTTTGGTGAACAACCTGGTTTGTTCTTGCTGATTGGTGGATTAATTTAACCGACCAATAAACAAGTGCTGTCCAGGATACTGAATTAAAAATAAGCTTAGATGCCTTCTTTTTCAAATAAAGATAGCAAGAGAACGAATAGAAATTTATAATAGGAGTAAATTAGAAAGTAGCTTAAAATTGCATGATCTATCTGAATCACGAAAGAAAAATATTTTGTTCAGTGTCCCTTTAACGGCTGAAGCTTGCTGCCAAATGGTCTTTCCTATGTTTATACAAAATAAATAAATACAATTTATTATGAAAGAAAAACATTTTCCTGTTACATCATTTATTTCAAATGCTCATCTTATTAATTATTATTATTATACAGGCTTTTGTCATATAACCATTTAGAATGTTTGTCCCATGAAGAGCAAATTTACTGTTTATCATATGTTTACAGCATTTAAATCCCTGCAATTATGTATGTATGTATGTGTGTGTGTATGTGTATATAATTTTTTTTTTTCCCTGTGGCACAGTAAAACTTTTTTTCCCTTATAAATATGAGCATAAGTATTTGAGGAAGTGCTGTAAGTGTGGTTAACCACAGATATTAGAGGTTAGCTGAGGGATCATTAACTAGACCAGCAAACCACTAGTAATTCTGGTAGTCCGGTTTCCCTTTCCATGGGTGCCAGTGTATTATGCAGATTCATTTTCCTACGTCTTTGCTCCTACAAGCTTTTGCCAGCAGTCAATAGCTTCAAACATGATTTCATTCCCCCTTCTCTTTTTATTACATTACATAAGCAGGACCAGACTAGGAATTAAAATCCATACTGGGAAAAATCTAAAGGTAGACTTTAAATAAAATCTCTATCAATCTGTCTGTCACCTCTCTGTGTCTATATATCTTTATGAGTGAGTATGTCTTGTATATGCTCACATCAAACCCCAGGCCAGATGTATGCCAGGTGAATGCCCACATCAGATTTCAGACCAACTACATGGCATCTGCACCCCCCTTATGCCAGCTACATACTCACAACAGACTTCAAAACAAAACCATACACTGCACTTATTTTATGTTGTGTCGTCCTAATGTGGGCACATGAAAGGGGAGAAAAAGAAGAGGGTGCTGTGTTTGGCTGCTGCTAGGGTATGATAGGAAGATAAAATATTGAAACCCAATTCTTGATTGACAGACAAGTACTACGTTGAAGAGGGAAAAAACATCTTAGGTTATTAGAAAATAAAATGCTGGTATCAATTTAGTTTAGTTTATCAATAATGTTCCTTTTATGTGAGGGTAAGGGTGTTTTGTTTAAAGGGACATGAAACCCAAAATATTTATTTCTTGATTCAGATAGAGAATACAATTTTAAACAACATTCCAAATTGTCTTCTATTGTCCAATTAGCTTTATTCTTTCCATATACATAAGAATATACACAATAGCTGATAACGTACTAAGTTGATTTGTGGTGGTCATGCCAGTGAATCTGGCGACAATGTGTACAAGCATCTTGGTGAAGTAGTGCACATTTTGTTTTCTTTTATATTGCCATAAAATGTTAGGTGCATCTCATCTGTCTGTGGGTTAAATAAAGTAGTTGGTTTTACATAATTTCACTGAAGTTTGCACTGAAACCTTAGAAGTTTGTTTTTCAAAATTATATTTTGTTACGATCATTAATTTTAGCTAGAGGAAGTCCAACCACAGCTTTAATAAAGTTGAAAGGAACAAAGGTGCATCAGACTTCTTGAGCTCTGAAATAAAAGACCTCCTTTATGGCCATGGCCTGAAATCCTCACCTAAGATAAAACTGCCCTTTTACAGTGACTAAAACGAGCAGCTTTGGTTATAGGCCATACCATGTTTAAAAACAACTTGATATCACAAAATTACTTAGATGGAACTTTTAGATTCTGTCATCACTGTGCTACAGTTTTTGTTTCTTTTACCACATGGTACAAACAATACATTTAAAGCTTAGCTACCTTTTCTATGTAATATTTACACAGCTCTAAGTTAACAAACGAATGTAGTTTACAAGAAAACATTGGGGTCTGCAAAGTTACCAGTATTTGGTAACTATTTTAGTTCCATGATGATTGTATATACAAGGCATTTGGTAAATTGTGGTTGATAATTATTCAGACAAAAGTCTGTTTCACTTTCTGAATACTCTGCACAAACAAGGTGTATTTGGATAAAGTGCAGACTGTTAGCTTTAAGTTAATGCTATTTACATCCATAAACCATGAACCATTTATGAATTTCAGCCATACAATTTAGCATAATCATGAATAAAGTAATCGTAGTTAGTGCTCAGTTTCAGATCATTTGTATTCAGTGACTGCTTGAAGCCTGGGATGGTGATGCACTGCCAAGTCTGTACTGCAACCATATTCCCCTGGTGATGCACTGCCAAGTCTGTACTGCAACCATATTCTTCTGGTGATGCACTGCCAAGTCTGTACTGCAACCATATTCTTCTGGTGATGCACTGCCAAGTCTGTACTGCAACCATATTCCTCTGGTGATGCACTGCCTGGTCTGTACTGCAACCATATTCCTCTGGGGATGCACTGCCAGGTCTGTACTGCAACTATATTCCCCTGGTGATGCACTGCCAGGTCTGTACTGCAACCATTTTCCTCTGAGAATGCACTGCCAGGTCTGTACCGCAACCATATTCCCCGGGTGATGCACTATCAGGTCTGTACTGCAACCATATTCCTCTGGTGATGCACTGCCAGGTCTGTACCGCAACCATATTCCCCTGGTGATGCACTGCCAGGTCTGTACTGCAACCATATTCTTCTGGTGATGCACTGCCAGGTCTGTACTGCAACCATATTCTTCTGGTGATGCACTGCAACCATATTCCCCTGGTGATGCACTGCCAAGTCTGTACTGCAACCATATTCTTCTGGTGATGCACTGCAACCATATTCTTCTGGTGATGCACTGACACGTCTGTACTGCAACCATATTCTTCTGGTTATGCACTGCCAAATCTGTACTGCAACCATATTCCTCTGTGGATTCACTGCCAAGTCTGTACTGCAACCATATTGTTCTGATGATGCACTGCCAAGTCTGTACTGTAACCGTATTCTTCTGGGGATGCACTGCCAAGTCTGTACTGCAACCATATTCTTCCTGTGATGCACTGCCAAGTCTGTACTGCAACCATATTCTTCTGGTGATGCACTGCAACCATATTCTTCTGGTGATGCACTGCCAAGTCTGTACTGCAACCATATTCTTCTGGTGATGCATTGCCAAGTCTGTACTGCAACCATATTCTTCTGGTGATGCACTGCCAAGTCTGTACTCCAACCATATTCCTCTGGGGATGCACTGCCAAGTCTGTACTGCAACCATATTCTTCTGGTGATGCACTGCCAAGTCTGTACTGCAACCATATTCCTCTGGTGATGCACTGCCTGGTCTGTACTGCAACCATATTCCTCTGGGGATGCACTGCCAGGTCTGTACCGCAACTATATTCCCCTGGTGATGCACTGCCAGGTCTGTACTGCAACCATTTTCCTCTGAGAATGCACTGCCAGGTCTGTACCGCAACCATATTCCCCGGGTGATGCACTATCAGGTCTGTACTGCAACCATATTCCTCTGGTGATGCACTGCCAGGTCTGTACCGCAACCATATTCCCCTGGTGATGCACTGCCAGGTCTGTACTGCAACCATATTCCTCTGGTGATGCACTGCCAGGTCTGTACCGCAACCATATTCCCCTGGTGATGCACTGCCAGTTCTATACTGCAACCATATTCCTCTGGTGATGCACTGCCAGGTCAGTACTGCAACCATATTCCTCTGGTGATGCACTGCCAGTTCTATCCCACAACCATATTCCTCTGGTGATGCACTGCCAGGTCTGTACCGCAACCATATTCCCCTGGTGATGCACTGCCAGTTCTATACTGCAACCATATTCCTCTGGTGATGCACTGCCAGGTCAGTACTGCAACCATATTCCCCTGGTGATGCACTGCCAGTTCTATCCTGCAACCATATTCCTCTGGTGATGCACTGCCAGGTCAGTACTGCAACCATATTCCTCTGGGGATGCACTGCCAGGTTTATACTGCAACCATATTCCTCTGGTGATGCACTGCCAGGTCTGTACTGCAATCATATTCCTCTGGGGATGCACTTCCAGGTCTGTACTGCAACCATATTCCTCTTGTGATGCACTGCCAGGTCTGTACTGCAACCATATTCCTCTGCTGATGCACTGCCAGTTCTGTACTGCAACCATATTCCCTTGGTGATGCACTGCCAGGTCTGTACCGCAACCATATCCCCTTGGTGATGCACTGCCAGGTCTGTACCGCAACCATATTCCCCTGGTGATGCACTGCCAGGTCTGTACTGCAACCATATTCCTCTTGTGATGCACTGCCAGGTCTGTACTGCAACCATATTCCTCTGGGGATGCACTGCCTGGTCTGTACTGCAACCATATTCCTCTGGGGATGCACTGCCAGGTCTGTACTGCAACCATATTCCTCTGCTGATGCACTGCTAGGTCTGTACTGCAACCATATTCCCTTGGTGATGCACTGCCAGGTCTGTACCACAACCATATCCTCTTGGTGATGCACTGCCAGGTCTGTACTGCAACTATATTCCCCTGGTGATGCACTGCCAGGTCTGTACTGCACCCATATTCCCCTGGTGATGCACTGCCAGGTCTGTACTGCAACCATATTCATCTGGGGATGCACTGCCTGGTCTGTACTGCAACAATATTCCTCTGGTGATGCACTGCCAGGTCTGTACCGCAACCATATTCCTCTGAACGTACGGCCAGGTCTGTACCGCAACCATATTCCCTTGGTGATACACTGCCAGGTCTGTACCGCAATTATATTCCCCTGGGGATGCACTGCCAGGTCTGTACTGCAACAATATTCATCTGGTGATGCACTGCCAGGTTTCTACTGCAACCATATTCCTCTGGTGATGCACTGCAAGGTCTGTACTGCAACCATATTTCTCTTGTGATGCACTGCCAGGTCATTACTGCAACCATATTTCTCTGGTGATGCAATGCCAGGTCTATACTGCAACCATATTAAAGCAATAGTCTAGTCAAAATTTAACTTTCATGATTCAGATAGAGCAGGCAATTATAAGCAACTTTCTAATTCACTCCTATTATCATTTTATTCTTTGTTCTCTTGCTATCTTTATTTGAAAAGCAGGAATGTAAAGCTTAGGAGCTGGACCATTTTTGGTTCAGTACCTGGGTAGCACTTGCGGATTGATGTCTAAATGTAGCCACCAATCAGCAAGCACTACCCAGGTGCTGAACCAAAAATGGGCCGGCTTCTAAGCTTACATTCAAATAGATAGCAAGAGAACAAAGAAAAATGTATAATAGGAGTAAATTAGAAAGTTACTTAAAATTGCATGCTCTATCTTAATCATAAAAGTTTAATTTTGACTAGACTATTCCTTTAAGTTCCATTTTCATCTCTGTTTTTGGGCATTTTCTCCATCTCTACAGACCAGACAAGGTTTTGTAGTGATCAGTGTCTTTTAGATGATGCCATAACATCTTATTGTTTTGACATTTTAAATGCTGGGCTTTTTGAATATAACGTGTTTGCTCTTATTCTGCCCTAATGCTTGCTGTTGCTCCTTTTGTATATCAAAATCTTGAGTATCTTTTGGGACCTACTATTTTTTTTTTTTTTTTTTTTTTTTTTTTTACATTTCCTGTTAAAGCTGTAAGGAAAAGATTTTCCCAGAACAAGAAGATTTAGTGCAAATAAACTCTTCTCTTGCAGCATTCAGTGTGTCTTTTATTTTACCCTCTGCAACCTGCGAACAATTTGCATATGTTTCAATGCAATTTACATACCAAATGCCTCATTTCCATATACATGAAGCTTTTCATGCATGCAAAATGTATTTGGAAAAAAAACCATATTGTATATATATATATATATATATATATGTGTGTGTGTGTTTATGTATGTATGTATGTATGTATGTGTGTATATATATATATATATATATATATATATATATATATATATATATATATATATATATATATATCCTATAAGAGCTTGACTGATTTATCTGGTAATTACATTGCCTGCTGAATTTATTCATGCTGCATACATTTTTAATGCTTTATGTTTTATAAAGAGTAGTGCATCATTATGTGAAATTGAATTTGAAAAATATGGTGGTAATTCAGGTTATAAATGAGTTTGTTCCTGGAATTTACAATAGTTGTTTTATGTAGTGAGCTGTGGCACATCTTCCATATTATTGCTGGAAGAGCTTTAGTCTCTGAAGTGCTATATCCAAGTTCACATCATGATCATGTGATTATAAGCCGTTATAAATAGGTACCTGCCAGACAGTTCATTATATATGTGCAGTCTCTAAAACACACCACAATCCTCCATCTTATAGAACTCTAAATATGTATATAATATGTATCTACTACTGAGAGGTAAAACTTAAAGGGGTACTAAACCCAATTTTTTTATTTAATGATTCAGATAGAGCATGCAATTGTAAGCAACTTTCTAATTTACTCCTATAAATTTTTATTCATTTTCTTGCTATCTTTATTTAAAAAGTAGTAATTTAAAGCCAGCCAATTTTAGGTTCAGCACCATGGATAGCGCTTGCTTATTGGTGGATACAGTTAGCAAACCAATAAGCAAGCATAACCCAGGTTTTCAACCAAAAATGGGCCGGCTCTTAAGTTTTACATTCCTACTTTTTAAATAAAGATAGTAAGAGAACAAAGATAAATTCATAATAGGTGTAAATTAGAAAGTTATACAAAAATACAGGCCATAGCGCTGAGAATAAAAGGCACACAAGGCAGCTCTAAAGAAAAAAGGATTCCCTTAATCCTTAGTGAACTCCCACGGCATCAGAGTAACAGGACTACGGAAGCCCAAAAGAGTCACAACAAAGAGCAACGCGTTTTGGCTGCGTACAGCCTGATTGAGCTTAAGAGAGGCTGTACGCAGCCGAAACGCGTTGCTCTTTGTTGTGACTCTTTTGGGCTTCCGTAGTCCTGTTACTCTGACACAGTGGGAGTTCATTGAACTCGATCTGACTCACTGTAGTCCTTCCACAAGAGTTTAGGAGGTGCCCGAGAGAATAACTTTTGGAGAACAACCACTAACGGCAACTGGTGTAAGTATAAGTGTACACCTTGCCATTGAAATTATATTTCTGCTTTAAAGGATTCCTCTGTCCTTCTTCTCGCCCATACTTTTGCAGCTCTGCAGCTTTTCAGCTTATGCCATCAATGTGTTTGCTATATAAGCCAAGCCTTAACAACCTCTAATCAAGATACAACTTTGCTTAAAAAATTGGACTTTGCTTACAAAAAGACTATCATTCAACTAACTAACATTTGCACCATTGAGCTGTAATATGCTTGCTATTACCCATTTCAGTGTCATGAATTTTTAGATTGTATATGTTTATTATTTTTGGTGCACATTTTTATTTTTATCTTTGCTGCGATTGCCTTTTATATTGTTTTGATTTTATCTATTAAATGCATACATATATTTATAACCCATTTGGGTCTATATATTAGCTTGTTTACTATACACATTTAGCTGTCTTTCTGACAGCGCAGCTGTATATAATTACTTGCCTGCAGGTCATTGCAGTCCTAATTTAACCTTTACTTTCGAGTAAATTAGAAAGTTGCTTAAAATCGCATGCTCTATCTGAATCATTAAATAAAAAATGTGGGTTTAGTGTCCCTTTAAGTGTTGTGATATTGAAGTTTGAGAATCAGTTCCCTAAAGAAAACAAAAGGTGCCACATTGTGTGAACAATCAAAGGTACCACAACACTCCTATATGTATCAGCACACGATTGTGCTAGATATCACAGGCTGGACTGTTTGCAGAAGCCCAGCTAATTGTCTCATTGTAGAGAATTTTAGGTCTTGCAGTAGCCCCAGCATCTCAGATCCACAGGTTATCATGCTCACCAGCACTATACTAGTGACTGTATGTCACGGAGAGGGGTGGTCACCCAACACACCAGTACTCCCTCTGCCAGAGACACTCTAGGGCACAAGGGTAACAAAGCGTTAATTACTAAAAAAAAAAACCCTATTCTTTTTAACCCACTATCCCCTATGACCCAAATGTACACTTAATTGATTCCCAAATCACTGTCACTATAACCAGTATCAATAGTGTACCATACAGGGTTTTATTTACTTAGTAAAAACGCAGTCCCTGTATAAACTTAGCAAAGCAGCACTACAAAAGTATAATCCCAAATAATACTTTAAAGAATAAATGCAAAACAGAAAATAAGGTACGCTAAAAAAGCTACTAAGAGAGGAGCAAATGAAGAAATCAAATGCGCATATATAGAATTATATATACAGGAATTTATTACAACAACAATGCATTTAAAAAAAAAAAAAAAAAAAAAAAAACATCGATGGTTCACTAACAGGATTCTTAAAAAGCCATGTAGCTTAGAGCTGAATGTTACTGTTTGAAATAGTTAAAAACAGTGATGCTCAATTGATCAAGAGAAAAAGTTCTGTTTGAGAGTTCAAAGGTGCAAGTATGTCAATCAACCAGTAGGATAAAGTTGTGCAAGTGCATAGGTATGGGGAATAAAAAGGAGAGAGAGGGGGCGCCCTAAGTGTAAGAGAGGGGATGTGACCAAATAAATCTATACTTATATATCTATATATTAAGTACTTGTGTTAAAGATTGGTACTAGCAAATCTGAAAAATACTAGTGAAAAATCAGTATAATATGCTGTGTATACCAATATCAATGTGAATAGAGAGTGGTAAATAATACAATGTGCAATATTATGCGGTGAAAATTAGTGACAATGGAATACAAATAGAATACAAAGTGATACAAATAATATACAATCATACAAACACAATGGTAATAAAGTGAAAGTCTCTATTGGGATGGGAGGCAGCTATCTGTGATGATCCAGGCCAGGATCCAGGAGCGGCAATCTATGAAAAGAGAAAACAGAAGCGCCACATGGCCCAATATTGTTTGTTCAGAGATGGATAAATCTTAAGGTGATGAGTAAACTCACGTTTAGTAGAGCACCTCAATTAGTGCTAGATATACGGTCTGGGATCTATTAGGTCACCCAGAAGACCAACCTCCTGCACAGGAACTGATGTCTATATAGGCGAGAGGGAAACACAGGTGCCAATATGGCCTAGTATTGCTGTTGCAAAGGTGTCAATACAAGCAAAGAGAAGAATAATACTCACAAAGTGTGAAGCACCTCTTGTGGTGCTATAGAGGCATGAAGGGGTCAATTCAGTCACCCAACAGACTTCTAGCCAGAGATACAAATGGATCCAAAGGTGTAAAGGATCCCACAACTGGTCCAGAAAAGCGAATATTCCTCCAGAGAGGGATAAAAGATATATGTCCCAAAGAAAAATGCAGCAAGTGTTCAAAATTTTAAAAAGTGATTTTAATAAAAATTATAAAAATAACAGGCAACGCGTTTCTCAGCAGATAGCTGTTTCATCAGGCTTCATAAAATGTTTACTGAACACTTGCTAAATATATCCTAAACCTAAACTGATTAATATTAAACAGGTGATAGTGGGAGGGATCCACTTAATCAGTAATATGATCTTAACCATTCGGTTGCTACCATATAGGTCCCACATTAAAAACATAAACATAGACAGTTTACAATACAATATACAATGCATAAAACAGATTTCATATATTCCTAATTGTCCTACAGTTTATTTGATCAAATATATTTGGAAGAACTTTAAGACAACCTTTAGAAATTATTATACCTTATTTTTGAGAGTAATAATAATGAGGCACACATTAAAGTATAAACCTCATGTCAACTATAACCAGTGTGGGGAGGCGGTGATTAATAGCAATTTTTATGTATATATTTTTCTAGTTAGTGTCACATTTGATATTGAACTAAACTTATGATGGTCATACCTTGTTATGAATGACATGTTGTCTGAAGACAAATTGGTTTCAGATGATATGCGTAATGAGAGCAGACAGAGCACAGCAATTCCAATAATAGTAAACGTTAAGTTGTTTGAAAGAAATAAGTAGAAGTCTCAGTCAGCTGTTAAGTCGTAGTTTCTAATTTGGTGTAATTTGAATTCGCCGCTGACTAAGTCGGCGTCTACAGGCGCTCAATGCGCATGACAAGCCATAGTCAGATGTGGCCCAATCACTGCGTGCGCTCGAGAATAGGCGTTGACGATAGCCCCATTCCTCCTCTACGCTGAGTGCGCATGCCCGGCCCCAATGCGCTGAGTGCGCATGCCCGGCTGCAATGAGTCTATCGAGTGAGGATCATATATTAGCGATCCTAATCCAGATACGTGGCACTGGCTAATAGGTATATAATGATAAGGGGCGTGAGATGTGTTATAACCACGGTGCATCTTTTTAATCTTGAATAAGTGGAACTATCATTGTATCCATAAGGGGGCCAAAAAATGGGAATTGACTGGAGCGACCACTAAAATTATCTAGTATAGAAAGAACTTGTGTTGCGCCAATGAAGGGGCCAAAAAAGAGAGAAAACGTTCTCTAGGCGAACACTAAAATTATCTGATAGGAAGATAAGCATTGCTGTCAGTTCATACTAATAATGTCATATAGATTACAACGATGGGGCATAGATCTGCAGTAAATACTACAGCTACAGTGGTTTCTAACATTAATAAGAGATGTATCAGATAAAAAGCAGTGTTTATAACTAGTGAACAGTCCCATAGGATAGTCGATGTAATTTCAAGAGGGCCACTAATGTCCAAGATATGTATAAAGCAAGGGTTCATGTCTCATAATGTAGAGGCGCAAAATATTTAGGATCCGATAATGTACATAGGGTAATATATTGTTTATTCCAATATGAAAACATAATGATAACTAAGACATATGTAATGTGCATAATAGTCATATAAAACTGCCATTAGATCTAATCCCAAATATATATTTAAGTACAACTAGATGGAAAACATGAGATATACCACTTCAAGATAAGATAATATTAATAGATACCTATGAATGGTCAATACTGTATATCAGAAATTCATAAGACAGATGTGATGGCAATCTTTATACCATCAAATCCAATCAGAGTAGCACACTAATCTATAATGGGTTAAATAATTTTGTCTGAAATATCTAAATATGATAGATTGCTGTAATTGTTCAATCTATGAACAACTTATATATGGATATATGATTGGGGGATATCTCTCCAATCTATAAAGGACATCTCTAATGTAACATAATCTTCACAACAAAGACAATTATACTAACTAGTTAGTTGTATTATTCTATCAATTGAGTGATCAGAGTGGAGAAACTAATACCAATCTCTCAAAGGATTATCTAGTAAGACTAGGTGTCCACAAATAATATGGACACATGATGATAAGTGGCTAGTTGTATAAATCAAAGAATATCAGGTGGGTTCATGGGATTGTGGATTTAATGCGTCCACAGGTTTGTGTATATATGCAACAAAAATATATGCACTTATAATTATATGCACACACACCCACCCACACAACCATATATGCGCAAGAAGGTTAGAAATGTATATATATGGTCGGAGGACCAATTTGTCAGTTTCAGAGAGTGTAGCCAGTTCTTATATCTAAAATGATGGACTTTTATTCATAAATCAAATGCTGCCAAATCCACACATTCATTAAGGCCTTCAGGGGCCAATGTGTGTAGTTTGTGGATCCAGTAAGTCTCTCTACGTCGTAGAGTGAGCATAGCATTATGGCTATTTCGGGAAATTTGTTCTATAGGAAGTATGGAGAGTGTTTTAGCACTACCTTTGTGTGCATAGGCACAATGCCTGGAGAGGCTATGTTTCAAAAATTTCCTTTTGATGTTATAAGTGTGTTCACCCCATCGTTTTTTGATGGTGCGTCCGGTACGTCCTACATATTGGACCCCACACACACAACTGACAAGATAGACAACGTAGGTGGACTCACATGACATCCTCTTTGTAATTTTGAATTGTTCTCCTGTTTGATTGGAAGAAAAAGTGTTTGTTCCACTTCGCACGACTTTACACATGTTACACCTCGATTTGAGGCATTTGAATATTCCATGTCTTGGTAAAAAATTGCCCAAAAAGGTCCTATTGGTTCCTATGTTATAGTTGTGATCGCCCACCTTATCCCTCACCACTTTACTGGGGGCCAGTTTGTTCTTAAGTGTGGGTGCCCTTCTAAATACTACCCTCGGTTTTCTGGAAATATATTCCTTAAGATATGGATCATTACAAATAATGGGCCAATGTTTGTGGATTATTTGCTTGATTTGTCTAAATTGGTTACTGTAACCGGTAATGAATAATGGTGTTTCTAGCATCTCTTTAGATTGTTGTGTGGTGACAGATTTTTTGTTATTTTTCTTTTTGTTTTGTGCTAAGTATTTGTCTCTATCGTCTTCTAAAGCTCTGAGATAGCCCTTAAGTATCAGATCCAAAGGATAACCCTTCTCTAGGAACCTATCCTTTAATACTTGGGATTGTACTATATAGCTTTCAATTGTACTGCAGTTCCGCCTAATGCGTCGGAACTGTCCGTATGGTACATTCTTTTTCCAACTATGGTAATGGTTGCTGTTATAATCCAAAAAGCTGTTACAATCTACCTTTTTAAAAAAGGTTTCAGATATAATAGTTCCCACTTCTGAGAAAGATAGTAAAAGATCAAGATACTCTATCTTGGAGGGCTGGATGTTACTAGTAAAAGTTAGACCAAATTCGTTTTCATTCAAAGATGATGAGTATACTAGAGCCTCTTCGTATGAACCCTTAAAAATGAAAATCAAATCGTCAATGTACCGGCCATAGAACACCAGACCCGCACCCATAGGAGACCCATATACATGAGTCTCCTCAAATTTGCCCATATAAAGATTGGCAAAACTGGGTGCGAATCTGGTGCCCATGGCCGTACCCTTGACTTGGAGATGGTATTTGCCTTGATAAATAAAATAATTGTGGTGTAATATAAAACGGATAATTTCTAGAATAAACAGCTGTTGCTTTGGGGGCATATAAATGTCAGTTTTCAAATATGCTTCAACAGCTGACAATCCTTTATCGTGAGGAATGTTGGAGTATAAGGAACTCACGTCACTTGTAATCCACCAGATATTGGATTCAGTTGTTACATTATCCAGACTCATCAATTTATTAAGTAGGTCGGTAGAGTCTCTAATGAAAGAGGGGAGTGTTACTACGTATTTTTGTAGAAATGAATCTACATACGCAGATAAGTGATCGGTGAGGCTGTCGATGCCAGCCACTATAGGGCGTCCGGGAGGATTAGACACATCTTTGTGTATTTTCGGAAGATGGTAGTAGAAAGCTACACTCGGGTTTTTGGGGTACAAATAGTCCTTCTCTTTTTTGGTCAAGATCCCTTCTTCAAAACCCTCCAATAGGAGGGAGAATAGCTGTTTCTGAAACACAGAGGTGGGGTCTCCCGGTAAGACCCTATAGTAGGTTACATCAGTAAGAATCCTATCAGCCTCTTGGAGATAATCTCCAATATTCTGGATCACAGTGCCCCCCCCTTTGTCCGCTTGGCGGATCACCAGTTGTTTATTGGTGCTAAGAGAATCGAGGGCCTTGCGTTCCCCAGGACTGAGGTTGTTTTTATATCTCAATTTTTTGGGGAGTTTTTCTAGATCTTTAAGAACCATAGACTGATAGATGCTGATATGTGAGTTTTTAGTCCTAGGAGGATTGAAATTCGATCTAGGTCTAAAATCAGTATGTATATACTTCTCAGTCAATTGTTCCAGAAGAGTATCTGGTTCATATGTTATCAGACCGTCTGTAAGACGTTCATTCATATTGTCAGTAATAATAGGCAAATTGGATGTACTCTTTAATCGTTTCTCAGCAAAATATTTCTGAAGAGAAAGTTTTCTAGTGAAGTTGTTAACATCCACGAATAGCTGAAACATGTTGGAATTGTTAGAGGGACAGAAAGATAGCCCCTTGCCTAGAACTCTAATCTCATCATTTGTTAGATGATGATCCGATAAATTAAAGATACCCTTCCTATATTTCAATAGCTTCTCTTTTTTAGAGGTTGAGGATCTTCCTCTGCTTCCCCGTTTGCGTAAGCTCTTTTTTGTCTTGGTGGTCTCGGAGGCAATGACCATTGGTCTTGGGGATGGTTGGGGCCTATCTCTAAAAAAGGAGTACGAGAATGATTTTCCTCATATGAAGTAGAGGCTACATTGTTGGATTGTGGTTCCTCTATATGAAGTGGTGAATATCTATTGGCAGACTCAAAAGATATATGATTACTCCTAGTTTGATCTTGAGGTCTGCACTGGTTAGATCTCTCTTGATTACTTGGTCTCTCCATGGAGCGAGAGATCATTGTATGTTTATTCTGGTTAACTAGCCTTTGAGTATGGTGGTTATTAGGGTATGCGTTATGTTGGTTGGGAGTATACTGGTTAGATCTGTTTGCGTAATTCTGTTCTCCCAATCCATTCCCCTTATTAGTATGTTCCCAGTCATAATATTCATTCCTATTGTTATATGGTCTATCACAATCAGATTGTATATATTGATTAGGTTGCTGTCGTCTGTTGTTGTGAAAATCCTTCATGTGAGGTGAGTTGTAATAGCTGGGTCTGTTAGGTGAGTTGTAGTAACTGGGTCTGTTATAGGAATGGGGTCTGTTATTCCTATGTGTGTTATAAACCGGCTGGGAGTATCCAGATTGTGTATATGTATTGGCAGTATGATGATTAGCAAACTTGCGATCATTCATATATCTATTATTAGAATTGTTGTCGATCTGTCTCTCATGCATAAATCCCATTGGTTTATTTCTGGTGTTATCATATGTGTAATGGGTATTTGACCTCCTATTGTTGTTACGGTTAAAGGTATATACCTCGCCCCTGGAATAATCACCCTCGTCCCTAGTCAATTTTTTATTTTTATTTTTAATGATTTCGTTTTGATAGTCTTCCGCACGATCATATGCTAGCTTCCTATCTTTTTCAAAGTCATGATGGGTAGTAAATTTCTCAAGTTCTTTTTGAGTCTTATCTATCTCAATGCCAGCTTCATTGTACAGTTTCTGTCTGTGTTTCATTAATATATCTATGAAGGTAAGACCACAGACATTGAGGGCCTCTTCCCATTCTTTTTGTACTGCAGGGTCTTCCTTGAACGAGCAATTTTTCAATACTCTAAGACCTCTGGGGATTTGGTTTTTAGTTTTATATTTAGAGAGTGTCTCATAATCCCACCAATGTCTGTGTTCTATCTTCAATAAATTTTCAAGTCTATTAAACAATGTTTGCATGGAAGGGGATTGCAGTAGAAAGTGCTTTAGTGGTAACTTCTACGAAGGCTCATCATATGAAGGACACTCACCCAGAATACGAAATCATCTGATGTGTTTCTCCGCTTCCTATAAGACTCCTAGAACCTGCACGTATCGGCCCTCCGGTGGAACTTACACGTCTTTGATGGTTGCAGTGTTCTAGCGTGAACCTTGGATCGTGCAGCAACAATTTCTGGGTCACGTGACAGGTCTTTGGCCAATCAAGAGGCTGGATAACCAGGCACTGTGAGTGGTGATGTATCTCTTAGGATTCCAGATACAAAATGACGAGTGCAAAGGATGAAATGTAGCCAACAGCACTGTTTGCAATACCACTAGGTTAACTCCAAATTTCTGCAGCACGCTCTGTGATGGGGAGTTTTAAATAGGAAAACAAGAATTCCACTAAAACTTAGACACAGTCCATCAACGCGTTTTAGCTGACACATCCCTTATCAAGATGAGTCTAAGTTCTCCCTCACACCATCTTTTATTTCAAAATTATTAATTGTTGCTCCTCATTTTTTTTAGGAACAAGTTACTTGCTTGGTTAAAGAAACAGGTATCATTCATTTCTCCAACATAGGTGTGTCCGGTCCACGGCGTCATCCTTACTTGTGGGATATTCTCTTCCCCAACAGGAAATGGCAAAGAGCCCAGCAAAGCTGGTCACATGATCCCTCCTAGGCTCCGCCTACCCCAGTCATTCTCTTTGCCGTTGTACAGGCAACATCTCCACGGAGATGGCTTAGAGTTTTTTAGTGTTTAACTGTAGTTTTTATTATTCAATCAAGAGTTTGTTATTTTGAAATAGTGCTGGTATGTACTATTTACTCAGAAACAGAAAAGAGATGAAGATTTCTGTTTGTATGAGGAAAATGATTTTAGCAACCGTAACTAAAATCCATGGCTGTTCCACACAGGACTGTTGAGAGCAATTAACTTCAGTTGGGGGAACAGTGTGCAGTCTCTTGCTGCTTGAGGTATGACACATTCTAACAAGACGATGTAATGCTGGAAGCTGTCATTTTCCCTATGGGATCCGGTAAGCCATGTTTATTACGATGGTAAATAAGGGCTTCACAAGGGCTTATTAAGACTGTAGACTTTTCTGGGCTAAATCGATTCATATTAACACATATTTAGCCTTGAGGAATCATTTTATCTGGGTATATTGATATTATAATATCGGCAGGCACTGTATTAGACACCTTATTTCTTAGGGGCTTTCCCAAAGCATAAGCAGAGCCTCATTTTCGCGCCGGTGTGGCGCACTTGTTTTTGAGAGGCATGGCATGCAGTCGCATGTGAGAGAAGCTCTGATACTTAGAAAAGACTTTGAAGGCGTCATTTGGTATCGTATTCCCCTTTGGGTTTGGTTGGGTCTCAGCAAAGCAGATACCAGGGACTGTAAAGGGGTTAAAGTGTTAAAACGGCTCCGGTTCCGTTATTTTAAGGGTTAAAGCTTCCAAATTTGGTGTGCAATACTTTTAAGGCTTTAAGACACTGTGGTGAAAATTTGGTGAATTTTGTACAATTCCTTCATGTTTTTTCGCAATTGCAGTAATAAAGTGTGTTCAGTTTAAAATTTAAAGTGACAGTAACGGTTTTATTTTAAAACGTTTTTTGTACTTTATTATCAAGTTTATGCCTGTTTAACATGTCTGAACTACCAGATAGACTGTGTTCTGAATGTGGGGAAGCCAGAATTCCTGTTCATTTAAATAAATGTGATTTATGTGATAATGACAATGATGCCCAAGATGATTCCTCAAGTGAGGGGAGTAAGCATGGTACTGCATCATTCCCTCCTTCGTCTACACGAGTCTTGCCCACTCAGGAGGCCCCTAGTACATCTAGCGCGCCAATACTCCTTACTATGTAACAATTAACGGCTGTAATGGATAATTCTGTCAAAAACATTTTAGCCAAAATGAACCCTTGTCAGCGTAAGCGTGGCTGCTCTGTTTTAGTTACTGAAGAGCATGACGACGCTGATATTAATATCTCTGAAGGGCCCCTAACCCAATCTGAGGGGGCCAGGGAGGTTTTGTCTGAGGGAGAAATTACTGATTCAGGGAACATTTCTCAACAGGCTGAACCTGATGTAATTGCATTTAAATTTAAGTTGGAACATCTCCGCATTCTGCTTAAGGAGGTATTATCCACTCTGGATGATTGTGAAAAGTTGGTCATCCCAGAGAAACTATGTAAAATGGACAAGTTCCTAGAGGTGCCGGGGCTCCCAGAAGCTTTTCCTATACCCAAGCGGGTGGCGGACATTGTTAATAAAGAATGGGAAAGGCCCGGTATTCCTTTCGTCCCTCCCCCCATATTTAAAAAATTGTTTCCTATGGTCGACCCCAGAAAGGACTTATGGCAGACAGTCCCCAAGGTCGAGGGAGCGGTTTCTACTTTAAACAAACGCACCACTATACCCATAGAGGATAGTTGTGCTTTCAAAGATCCTATGGATAAAAAATTAGAAGGTTTGCTTAAAAAGATGTTTGTTCAGCAGGGTTACCTTCTACAACCAATTTCATGCATTGTCCCTGTCACTACAGCCGCATGTTTCTGGTTTGATGAGCTGATAAAGGCGCTCGATAGTGATTCTCCTCCTTATGAGGAGATTATGGACAGAATCAATGCTCTCAAATTGGCTAATTCTTTCACCCTAGACGCCACTTTGCAATTGGCTAGGTTAGCGGCTAAGAATTCTGGGTTTGCTATTGTGGCGCGCAGAGCGCTTTGGTTGAAATCTTGGTCGGCTGATGCGTCTTCCAAGAACAAGCTACTAAACATTCCTTTCAAGGGGAAAACGCTGTTTGGCCCTGACTTGAAAGAGATTATCTCTGATATCACTGGGGGTAAGGGCCACGCCCTTCCTCAGGATCGGCCTTTCAAGGCGAAAAATAGACCTAATTTTCGTCCCTTTCGTAAAAACGGACCAGCCCAAAGTGCTACGTCCTCTAAGCAAGAGGGTAATACTTCTCAAGCCAAGCCAGCTTGGAGACCAATGCAAGGCTGGAACAAGGGAAAGCAGGCCAAGAAACCTGCCACTGCTACCAAGACAGCATGAAATATTGGCCCCCGATCCGGGACCGGATCTGGTGGGGGGCAGACTCTCTCTCTTCGCTCAGGCTTGGGCAAGAGATGTTCTGGATCCTTGGGCGCTAGAAATAGTCTCCCAGGGTTATCTTCTGGAATTCAAGGGACTTCCCCCAAGGGGGAGGTTCCACAGGTCTCAGTTGTCTTCAGACCACATAAAAAGACAGGCGTTCTTACATTGTGTAGAAGACCTGTTAAAAATGGGAGTGATTCATCCTGTTCCACTAAGAGAACAAGGGATGGGGTTCTACTCCAATCTGTTCATAGTTCCCAAAAAAGAGGGAACGTTCAGACCAATCTTAGATCTCAAGATCTTAAACAAGTTTCTCAAGGTTCCATCGTTCAAGATGGAAACCATTCGAACTATTCTTCCTTCCATCCAGGAAGGTCAATTCATGACCACGGTGGATTTAAAGGATGCGTATCTACATATTCCTATCCACAAGGAACATCATCGGTTCCTAAGGTTCGCATTCCTGGACAAACATTACCAGTTCGTGGCGCTTCCTTTCGGATTAGCCACTGCTCCAAGGATTTTCACAAAGGTACTAGGGTCCCTTCTAGCGGTGCTAAGACCAAGGGGCATTGCAGTAGTACCTTACCTGGACGACATTCTGATTCAAGCGTCGTCCCTTCCTCAAGCAAAGGCTCACACGGACATCGTCCTGGCCTTTCTCAGATCTCACGGCTGGAAAGTGAACGTGGAAAAGAGTTCTCTATCCCCGTCAACAAGGGTTCCCTTCTTGGGAACAATTATAGACTCCTTAGAAATGAGGATCTTTCTAACAGAGGCCAGAAAAACAAAACTTCTAGACTCTTGTCGGATACTTCATTCCGTTCCTCTTCCTTCCATAGCTCAGTGCATGGAAGTGATCGGGTTGATGGTAGCGGCAATGGACATAGTTCCTTTTGCGCGCATTCATCTAAGACCATTACAACTGTGCATGCTCAGTCAGTGGAATGGGGACTATACAGACTTGTCTCCGAAGATACAAGTAAATCAGAGGACCAGAGACTCACTCCGTTGGTGGCTGTCCCTGGACAATCTGTCACAAGGGATGACGTTCCGCAGACCAGAGTGGGTCATTGTCACGACCGACGCCAGTCTGATGGGCTGGGGCGCGGTCTGGGGATCCCTGAAAGCTCAGGGTCTTTGGTCTCGGGAAGAATCTCTTCTACCGATAAATATTCTGGAGCTGAGAGCGATATTCAATGCTCTCAAGGCTTGGCCTCAGCTAGCGAGGACCAAGTTCATACGGTTTCAATCAGACAACATGACGACTGTTGCGTACATCAACCATCAGGGGGGAACAAGGAGTTCCCTAGCGATGGAAGAAGTGACCAAAATCATTCTATGGGCGGAGTCTCACTCCTGCCACCTGTCTGCTATCCACATCCCAGGAGTGGAAAATTGGGAAGCGGATTTTCTGAGTCGTCAGACATTGCATCCGGGGGAGTGGGAACTCCATCCGGAAATCTTTGCCCAAGTCACCCAGCGGTGGGGCATTCCAGACATGGATCTAATGGCCTCTCGTCAGAACTGCAAAGTTCCTTGCTACGGGTCCAGATCCAGGGATCCCAAGGCGGCTCTAGTGGATGCACTAGTAGCACCTTGGACCTTCAAACTAGCTTATGTGTTCCCGCCGTTTCCTCTCATCCCCAGGCTGGTAGCCAGGATCAATCAGGAGAGGGCGTCGGTGATCTTGATAGCTCCTGCGTGGCCACGCAGGACTTGGTATGCAGATCTGGTGAATATGTCATCGGCTCCACCTTGGAAGCTACCTTTGAGACGAGACCTTCTTGTTCAGGGTCCGTTCGAACATCCGAATCTGGTTTCACTCCAGCTGACTGCTTGGAGATTGAACGCTTGATTCTATCGAAGCGAGGATTCTCAGATTCTGTTATTGATACTCTTGTTCAGGCCAGAAAGCCTGTAACTAGAAAGATTTACCACAAGATTTGGAAAAAATATATCTGTTGGTGTGAATCTAAGGGATTCCCTTGGGACAAGGTTAAGATTCCTAAGATTTTATCCTTCCTTCAAGACGGATTAGAAAAAGGATTATCTGCAAGTTCCCTGAAGGGACAGATTTCTGCCTTGTCTGTGTTACTTCACAAAAAGCTGGCAGCTGTGCCAGATGTTCAAGCTTTTGTTCAGGCTCTGGTTAGAATTAAGCCTGTTTACAAACCTTTGACTCCTCCTTGGAGTCTCAATTTAGTTCTTTCAGTTCTTCAGGGGGTTCCGTTTGAACCCTTACATTCCGTTGATATTAAGTTATTATCTTGGAAAGTTTTGTTTTTAGTTGCAATTTCTTCTGCTAGAAGAGTTTCAGAATTATCTGCTCTGCAGTGTTCTCCTCCTTATCTGGTGTTCCATGCAGATAAGGTGGTTTTACGTACTAAACCTGGTTTTCTTCCAAAAGTTGTTTCTAACAAAAACATTAACCAGGAGATTATCGTACCTTCTCTGTGTCCGAAACCAGTTTCAAAGAAGGAACGTTTGTTGCACAATTTGGATGTTGTTCGCGCTCTAAAATTCTATTTAGATGCTACAAAGGATTTTAGACAAACATCTTCCTTGTTTGTTGTTTACTCCGGTAAAAGGAGAGGTCAAAAAGCAACTTCTACCTCTCTCTCCTTTTGGATTAAAAGCCTCATCAGATTGGCTTACGAGACTGCAGGACGGCAGCCTCCCGAAAGAATCACAGCTCATTCCACCAGGGCTGTGGCTTCCACATGGGCCTTCAAGAACGAGGCTTCTGTTGATCAGATATGTAGGGCAGCGACTTGGTCTTCACTGCACACTTTTACCAAATTTTACAAGTTTGATACTTTTGCTTCTTCTGAGGCTATTTTTGGGAGAAAGGTTTTGCAAGCCGTGGTGCCTTCCATTTAGGTGACCTGATTTGCTCCCTCCCTTCATCCGTGTCCTAAAGCTTTGGTATTGGTTCCCACAAGTAAGGATGATGCCGTGGACCGGACACACCTATGTTGGAGAAAACAGAATTTATGTTTACCTGATAAATTACTTTCTCCAACGGTGTGTCCGGTCCACGGCCCGCCCTGGTTTTTTTAATCAGGTCTGATATTTTGTTTTCTTTAACTACAGTCACCACGGTACCATATGGTTTCTCCTATGCAAATATTCCTCCTTAACGTCGGTCGAATGACTGGGGTAGGCGGAGCCTAGGAGGGATCATGTGACCAGCTTTGCTGGGCTCTTTGCCATTTCCTGTTGGGGAAGAGAATATCCCACAAGTAAGGATGATGCCGTGGACCGGACACACCGTTGGAGAAAGTAATTTATCAGGTAAACATAAATTCTGTTTTCTCCAACATAGGTGTGTCCGGTCCACGGCGTCATCCTTACTTGTGGGATATTCTCTTCCCCAACAGGAAATGGCAAAGAGCCCAGCAAAGCTGGTCACATGATCCCTCCTAGGCTCCGCCTACCCTAGTCATTCTCTTTGCCGTTGTACAGGCAACATCTCCACGGAGATGGCTTAGAGTTTTTTAGTGTTTAACTGTAGTTTTTATTATTCAATCAAGAGTTTGTTATTTTGAAATAGTGCTGGTATGTACTATTTACTCAGAAACAGAAAAGAGATGAAGATTTCTGTTTGTATGAGGAAAATGATTTTAGCAACCGTCACTAAAATCCATGGCTGTTCCACACAGGACTGTTGAGAGTAATTAACTTCAGTTGGGGGAACAGTGAGCAGTCTCTTGCTGCTTGAGGTATGACACATTCTAACAAGACGATGTAATGCTGGAAGCTGTCATTTTCCCTATGGGATCCGGTAAGCCATGTTTATTACGATCGTAAATAAGGGCTTCACAAGGGCTTATTAAGACTGTAGACTTTCTCCAACATAGGTGTGTCCGGTCCACGGCGTCATCCTTACTTGTGGGATATTCTCTTCCCCAACAGGAAATGGCAAAGAGCCCAGCAAAGCTGGTCACATGATCCCTCCTAGGCTCCGCCTACCCCAGTCATTCTCTTTGCCGTTGTACAGGCAACATCTCCACGGAGATGGCTTAGAGTTTTTTAGTGTTTAACTGTAGTTTTTATTATTCAATCAAGAGTTTGTTATTTTAAAATAGTGCTGGTATGTACTATTTACTCAGAAACAGAAAAGAGATGAAGATTTCTGTTTGTATGAGGAAAATGATTTTAGCACCGTAACTAAAATCCATGGCTGTTCCACACAGGACTGTTGAGAGCAATTAACTTCAGTTGGGGGAACAGTGTGCAGTCTCTTACTGCTTGAGGTATGACACATTCTAACAAGACGATGTAATGCTGGAAGCTGTCATTTTCCCTATGGGATCCGGTAAGCCATGTTTATTAAGATAGTAAATAAGGGCTTCACAAGGGCTTATTAAGACTGTAGACTTTTTCTGGGCTAAATCGATTCATTATTAACACATATTTAGCCTTGAGGAATCATTTATTCTGGGTATTTTGATATGATTATATCGGCAGGCACTGTTTTTGACACCTTATTCTTTAGGGGCTTTCCCTAATCATAGTCAGAGCCTCATTTTCGCGCCGGTATGGCGCACTTGTTTTTGAGGACAGCATGGCATGCAGCTGCATGTGTGTGGAGCTCTGATACATAGAAAGGTCTTTCTGAAGGCATCATTTGGTATCGTATTCCCCTTTGGGCTTGGTTGGGTCTCAGCAAAGCAGATTCCAGGGACTGTAAAGGGGTTAAATATAAAAACGGCTCCGGTTCCGTTATTTTAAGGGTTAAAGCTTCCAAATTTGGTGTGCAATACTTTTAAGGCTTTAAGACACTGTGGTGAAATTTTGGTGAATTTTGAACAATTCCTTCATACTTTTTCGCAATTGCAGTAATAAAGTGTGTTTAGTTTAAAATTTAAAGTGACAGTAACGGTTTTATTTTAAAACGTTTTTTGTGCTTTGTTATCAAGTTTATGCCTGTTTAACATGTCTGAACTACCAGATAGATTGTGTTCTGACTGTGGGGAAACCAAGGTTCCTTCTCATTTAACTATATGTATTTTATGTCATAAAAAAATTTAGTAAAAATGATGCCCAAGATGATTCCTCAAGTGAGGGGAGTAAGCATGGTACTGCATCATCCCCTCCTTCGTCTACACCAGTCTTGCCCATACAGGAGGCCCCTAGTACATCTAGTGCGCCAATACTCCTTACTATGCAACATTTAACGGCTGTAATGGATAATTCTATCAAAAACATTTTAGCCAATATGCCCACTTATCAGTGAAAGCGCGACTGCTCTGTTTTAGAAAATTCTGTAGAGCATGAGAACGCTGATGATATGGTTTCTGAAGGGCCCCTACACCAGTCTGAGGGGGCCAGGGAGGTTTTGTCTGAGGGAGAAATTTCAGATTCAGGAAACATTTCTCAACAAGCTGAACCTGATGTGATTACTTTTAAATTTAAGTTGGAACATCTCCGCGCTCTGCTTAAGGAGGTGTTATCCAATTTGGATGATTGTGATTATCTGGTCATTCCAGAACCACTATGTAAAATGGAAAAGTTCTTAGAGGCCCCGGGGCCCCCCGAAGCTTTTCCTATATCCAAGCGGGTGGCGTACATTGTTAGTACAGAATGGGACAGGCCCGGTATACCTTTAGTACCTCCCCCCATATTTATAAAATTGTTTTCCTATAGTCGACACCAGAAAGGACTGATGGCAGACAGTCCCCAAGGTCGAGGGGGCGGTTTCTACTCTACACAAGCGCGCCACTATACCCATAGAAGATAGTTGTGCTTTCCAAGATCCTATGGATAAAAAATTAGAAGGTCTGCTAAAGATGTTTGTTCAGCAAGGTTCCCTTCTACAACCAATTGCATGCATTGTCCCTGTCACTGCAGCCGCGTGTTTCTAGTTTGATGAGCTAGGAAAGGCGATTATTAGTAATTCTTCTTCTTATGAGGAGATTATGGACAGAATTCGTGCTCTTAAATTGGCTAATTCTTTCACCCTAGACGCCACCTTGCAATTGGCTAGGTTAGCGGCGAAAAAATTCTGGGTTTGCTATTGTGGCGCAGAGCGCTTTGGTTAAAATCTTGGGCAGCGGATGCGTCTTCCCAGAACAAATTGCTTGACATTCCTTTCAAGGGGAAAACACTCTTTGGCCCTGACTTGAAAGAGATTATCTCTGATATCACTGGGGGCAAGGGCCACGCCCTTCCTCAGGATAGGTCTTTTCAAGACCAAAAATAAACCTAAGTTTCGTCCCTTTCGCAGAAACGGATCAGCCCCAAGGGCTACGTCCTCTAAGCAGGAAGGTAATACTTCTCAAGCCAATCCAGCCTGGAGACCTATGCAAGGCTGGAACAAAGGAAAGCAGGCCAGGAAACCTGCCACTGCTACCAAGACAGCATGAAATGCGGGCCCCCGATCCGGGACCGGATCTGGTGGGGGGCAGACTCTCTCTCTTCGCTCAGGCTGGGGCAAGAGATGTTCTGGACCCTTGGGCGCTAGAAATAGTCTCCCAAGGTTATTCTCTGGAGTTCAAGGGGCTTCCTCCAAGGGGGAGGTTCCACAGGTCTCAGTTGTCTTCAGACCACATAAGAAGACAGGCATTCTTACATTGGGTAGAAGACCTGCTAAAAATGGGAGTGATTCATCCTGTTCCATTAGGAGAACAAGGGATGGGGTTCTACTCCAATCTGTTCATAGTTCCCAAAAAAGAGGGAACGTTCAGACCAATCTTAGATCTCAAGATCTTGAACAAGTTTCTCAAGGTTCCATCGTTCAAGATGGAAACCATTCGAACACTTCTTCCTTCCATCCAGGGAGGTCAATTCATGACCAAGGTGGATTTCAAGGATGCGTATCTACATATTCCTATCCACAAGGAACATCATCGGTTCCTAAGGTTTGAATTCCTGGACAAGCATTTCCAGTTCGTGGCGTTTTCTTTCGGATTAGCCACTGCTCCTAGGATTTTCTCATAGGTACTAGGGTCCCTTCTGGCGGTGCTAAGACCAAGGGGCATTGCTGTAGTACCTTACTTGGACGACATTCTGATTCGAGCGTCGTCCCTTCCTCAAGTAAAGGCTCACACGGACATTGTCCTGGCCTTTCTCAGATCTCACGGATGGAAAGTGAACGTGGAAAAGAGTTCTCTATCTCCGTCAACGAGGGTTCCCTTCTTGGGAACTATAATAGACTCCTTAGAAATGAGGATTTTTCTGACAGAAGCCAGAAAAACAAAACTTCTAGACTCTTGTCGGATACTTCATTCCGTTCCTCTTCCTTCCATAGCGCAGTGCATGGAAGTGATAGGTTTGATGGTAGCGGCAATGGACATAGTTCCTTTTGTGCGCATTCATCTAAGACCATTACAACTGTTCCTGCTCAGTCAGTGGAATGGGGACTATTCAGACTTGTCTCCGAAGATACAAGTAAATCAGAGGACCAGAGACTCATTCCGTTGGTGGCTGTCCCTGGACAACCTGTCACAAGGGATGACCTTCCGCAGACCAGAGTGGGTCATTGTCACGACCGACGCCAGTCTGATGGGCTGGGGCGCGGTCTGGGGATCCCTGAAAGCTCAGGGTCTTTGGTCTCGGGTAGAATCTCTTCTACCGATAAATATTCTGGAACTGAGAGCGATATTCAATGCTCTCAAAGCTTGGCCTCAGCTAGCGAGGGCCAAGTTCATACATCAACCATCAGGGGGGAACAAGGAGTTCCCTAGCGATGGAAGA
The DNA here is from genome assembly GCF_027579735.1 of Bombina bombina. Lineage (NCBI taxonomy): Eukaryota > Metazoa > Chordata > Amphibia > Anura > Bombinatoridae > Bombina > Bombina bombina. The sequence continues at coordinate 173,666,467 of NC_069502.1, read as the reverse complement.
AGTGACCAAAATCATTCTATGGGCGGAGTCTCACTCCTGCCACCTGTCTGCTATCCACATCCCAGGAGTGGAAAATTGGGAAGCGGATTTTCTGAGTCGTCAGACATTACATCCGGGGGAGTGGGAACTCCATCCGGAAATCTTTGCCCAAGTCACTCAACCGTGGGGCATTCCAGACATGGATCTGATGGCCTCTCGTCAGAACTTCAGAGTTCCTTACTACGGGTACAGATCCAGGGATCCCAAGGCGGCTCTAGTGGATGCACTAGTAGCACCTTGGACCTTCAAACTAGCTTATGTGTTCCCGCCGTTTCCTCTCATCCCCAGGCTGGTAGCCAGGATCAATCAGGAGAGGGCGTCGGTGATTTTGATAGCTCCTGCGTGGCCACGCAGGACTTGGTATGCAGATCTGGTGAATATGTCATCGGCTCCACCATGGAAGCTACCTTTGAGACGAGACCTTCTTGTTCTAGGTCCGTTCGACCCACTCCAGCTGACTGCTTGGAGATTGAACGCTTGATCTTATCAAAGCGAGGGTTCTCAGATTCTGTTATTAATACTCTTGTTCAGGCCTGAAAGCCTGTAACCAGAAAATTACCACATAATTTGGTATATCTGTTGGTGTGAATCTGCAGGATTCCCTTGGGACAAGGTTAAGATTCCTAAGAGTCTATCCTTCCTTCGAGAAGGATTGGAAAAAGGATTATCTGCAAGTTCCTTGATGGGACAGATTTCTGCCTTGTCTGTGTTACTTCACAAAAAGCTGGCAGCTGTGCCAGATGTTCTAGCCTTTGTTCAGGCTCTGGTTAGAATCAAGCCTGTTTACAAAATTTTGACTCCTCCTTGGAGTCTCAACCTAGTTCTTTCAGTTCTTCAGGGGGTTCCGTTTGAACCCTTACATTCCGTTGATATTAAGTTATTATCTTGGAAAGTTTTGTTTTTGGTTGCAATTTCTTCTGCTAGAAGAGTTTCAGAATTATCTGCTCTGCAGTGTTCTTCTCCTTATCTGGTGTTCCATGCAGATAAGGTGGTTTTGCGTACTAAACCTGGTTTTCTTCCAAAAGTTGTTTCTAACTAAGACATTAACCAGGAGATAGTTGTGCCTTCTTTGTGTCCTAATCCAGTTTCAAAGAAGGAACGTTTGTTGCACAACTTGGATGTAGTTCGTGCTCTCAAATTTTACTTAGCAGCTACTAAGGTTTTCAGACAAACTTTGTCTTTGTTTGTTGTTTATTCTGGTAAACGGAGAGGTCAAAAAGCAACTTCTACCTCTCTCTCCTTCTGGATTAAAAGCATTATCCGATTGGCTTATGAGACTGCCGGACGGCAGCCTCCTGAAAGAATCACAGCTCACTCCACTAGGGCTGTGGCTTCCACATGGGCCTTCAAGAACGAGGCTTCTGTTGATCAGATATGTAAGGCAGCGACTTGGTCTTCACTGCACACTTTTTCTAAATTTTACAAATTTGATACTTTTGCTTCTTCTGAGCCTATTTTTGGGAGAAAGGTTTTGCAAGCCGTGGTGCCTTCCATTTAGGTGACCTGATTTGCTCCCTCCCTTCATCCGTGTCCTAAAGCTTTGGTATTGGTTCCCACAAGTAAGGATGACGCCGTGGACCGGACACACCTATGTTGGAGAAAACAGAATTTATGTTTACCTGATAAATTACTTTCTCCAACGGTGTGTCCGGTCCACGGCCCGCCCTGGTTTTTTTAATCAGGTCTGATAATTTATTTTCTTTAACTACAGTCACCACGGTAACATATGGTTTCTCCTATGCAAATATTCCTCCTTAACGTCGGTCGAATGACTGGGGTAGGCGGAGCCTAGGAGGGATCATGTGACCAGCTTTGCTGGGCTCTTTGCCATTTCCTGTTGGGGAAGAGAATATCCCACAAGTAAGGATGACGCCGTGGACCGGACACACCGTTGGAGAAAGTAATTTATCAGGTAAACATAAATTCTGTTTTTTCTGGGCTAAATCGATTCATTATTAACACATATTTAGCCTTGAGGAATCATTTTATCTGGGTATTTTGATATAATAATATCGGCAGGCACTGTTTTAGACACCTTATTCTTTAGGGGCTTTCCCAAAGCATAAGCAGAGCCTCATTTTCGCGCCGGTGTTGCGCACTTGTTTTTGAGAGGCATGGCATGCAGTCGCATGTGAGAGGAGCTCTGATACTTAGAAAAGACTTTCTGAAGGCGTCATTTGGTATCGTATTCCCCTTTGGGCTTGGTTGGGTCTCAGCAAAGCAGATACCAGGGACTGTAAAGGGGTTAAAGTTCAAAACGGCTCCGGTTCCGTTATTTTAAGGGTTAAAGCTTCCAAATTTGGTGTGCAATACTTTTAAGGCTTTAAGACACTGTGGTGAAAAATTGGTGAATTTTGAACAATTCCTTCATGTTTTTTCGCAATTGCAGTAATAAAGTGTGTTCAGTTTAAAATTTAAAGTGACAGTAACGGTTTTATTTTAAAACGTTTTTTGTACTTTGTTATCAAGTTTATGCCTGTTTAACATGTCTGAACTACCAGATAGACTGTGTTCTGAATGTGGGGAAGCCAGAATTCCTATTCATTTAAATAAATGTGATTTATGTGACAATGACAATGATGCCCAAGATGATTCCTCAAGTGAGGGGAGTAAGCATGGTACTGCATCATTCCCTCCTTCGTCTACACGAGTCTTGCCCACTCAGGAGGCCCCTAGTACATCTAGCGCGCCAATACTCCTTACTATGCAACAATTAACGGCTGTAATGGATAATTCTGTCAAAAACATTTTAGCCAAAATGAACACTTATCAGCGTAAGCGCGACTGCTCTGTTTTAGATACTGAAGAGCATGACGACGCTGATAATAATATTTCTGAAGGGCCCCTAACCCAGTCTGATGGGGCCAGGGAGGTTTTGTCTGAGGGAGAAATTACTGATTCAGGGAACATTTCTCAACAAGCTGAACCTGATGTGATTGCATTTAAATTTAAGTTGGAACATCTCCGCATTCTGCTTAAGGAGGTATTATCCACTCTGGATGATTGTGACAAGTTGGTCATCCCAGAGAAACTATGTAAAATGGACAAGTTCCTAGAGGTGCCGGGGCTCCCAGAAGCTTTTCCTATACCCAAGCGGGTGGCGGACATTGTTAATAAAGAATGGGAAAGGCCCGGTATTCCTTTCGTCCCTCCCCCCATATTTAAAAAATTGTTTCCTATGGTCGACCCCAGAAAGGACTTATGGCAGACAGTCCCCAAGGTCGAGGGAGCGGTTTCCACTTTAAACAAACGCACCACTATACCCATAGAGGATAGTTGTGCTTTCAAAGATCCTATGGATAAAAAATTAGAAGGTTTGCTTAAAAAGATGTTTGTTCAGCAGGGTTACCTTCTACAACCAATTTCATGCATTGTCCCTGTCGCTACAGCCGCATGTTTCTGGTTCGATGAGCTGATAAAGGCGGTCGATAGTGATTCTCCTCCTTTTGAGGAGATTATGGACAGAATCAATGCTCTCAAATTGGCTAATTCTTTCACCCTAGACGCCACTTTGCAATTGGCTAGGTTAGCGGCTAAGAATTCTGGGTTTGCTATTGTGGCGCGCAGAGCGCTTTGGTTGAAATCTTGGTCGGCTGATGCGTCTTCCAAGAACAAGCTACTTAACATTCCTTTCAAGGGGAAAACGCTGTTTGGCCCTGACTTGAAAGAGATTATCTCTGATATCACTGGGGGTAAGGGCCACGCCCTTCCTCAGGATCGGCCTTTCAAGGCAAAAAATAAACCTAATTTTCGTCCCTTTCGTAGAAACGGACCAGCCCAAGGTGCTACGTCCTCTAAGCAAGAGGGTAATACTTCTCAAGCCAAGCCAGCTTGGAGACCAATGCAAGGCTGGAACAAGGGAAAGCAGGCCAAGAAACCTGCCACTGCTACCAAGACAGCATGAAATGTTGGCCCCCGATCCGGGACCGGATCTGGTGGGGGGCAGACTCTCTCTCTTCGCTCAGGCTTGGGCAAGAGATGTTCTGGATCCTTGGGCGCTAGAAATAGTCTCCCAAGGTTATCTTCTGGAATTCAAGGGACTTCCCCCAAGGGGGAGGTTCCACAGGTCTCAGTTGTCTTCAGACCACATAAAAAGACAGGCATTCTTACATTGTGTAGAAGACCTGTTAAAAATGGGAGTGATTCATCCTGTTCCATTAAGAGAACAAGGGATGGGGTTCTACTCCAATCTGTTCATAGTTCCCAAAAAAGAGGGAACGTTCAGACCAATCTTAGATCTCAAGATCTTAAACAAGTTTCTCAAGGTTCCATCGTTCAAGATGGAAACCATTCGAACTATTCTTCCTTCCATCCAAGAAGGTCAATTCATGACCACGGTGGATTTAAAGGATGCGTATCTACATATTCCTATCCACAAGGAACATCATCGGTTCCTAAGGTTCGCATTCCTGGACAAACATTACCAGTTCGTGGCGCTTCCTTTCGGATTAGCCACTGCTCCAAGGATTTTCACAAAGGTTCTAGGGTCCCTTCTAGCTGTGCTAAGACCAAGGGGCATTGCTGTAGTACCTTACTTGGACGACATTCTGATTCAAGCGTCGTCCCTTCCTCAAGCAAAGGCTCACACGGACATTGTCCTGGCCTTTCTCAGATCTCACGGATGGAAAGTGAACGTGGAAAAGAGTTCTCTATCTCCGTCAACAAGGGTTCCCTTCTTGGGAACAATAATAGACTCCTTAGAAATGAGGATTTTTCTGACAGAGGCCAGAAAAACAAAACTTCTAGACTCTTGTCGGATACTTCATTCCGTTCCTCTTCCTTCCATAGCTCAGTGCATGGAAGTGATCGGGTTGATGGTAGCGGCAATGGACATAGTTCCTTTTGCGCGCATTCATCTAAGACCATTACAACTGTGCATGCTCAGTCAGTGGAATGGGGACTATACAGACTTGTCTCCGAAGATACAAGTAAATCAGAGGACCAGAGACTCACTCCGTTGGTGGCTGTCCCTGGACAACCTGTCACAAGGGATGACATTCCGCAGACCAGAGTGGGTCATTGTCACGACCGACGCCAGTCTGATGGGCTGGGGCGCGGTCTGGGGATCCCTGAAAGCTCAGGGTCTTTGGTCTCGGGAAGAATCTCTTCTACCGATAAATATTATGGAACTGAGAGCGATATTCAATGCTCTCAAGGCTTGGCCTCAGCTAGCGAGGGCCAAGTTCATACGGTTTCAATCAGACAACATGACAACTGTTGCGTACATCAACCATCAGGGGGGAACAAGGAGTTCCCTAGCGATGGAAGAAGTGACCAAAATCATTCTATGGACGGAGTCTCACTCCTGCCACCTGTCTGCTATCCACATCCCAGGAGTGGAAAATTGGGAAGCGGATTTTCTGAGTCGTCAGACATTGCATCCGGGGGAGTGGGAACTCCATCCGGAAATCTTTGCCCAAGTCACTCAGCTGTGGGGCATTCCAGACATGGATCTGATGGCCTCTCGTCAGAACTTCAAAGTTCCTTGCTACGGGTCCAGATCCAGGGATCCCAAGGCGGCTCTAGTGGATGCACTAGTAGCACCTTGGACCTTCAAACTAGCTTATGTGTTCCCGCCGTTTCCTCTCATCCCCAGGCTGGTAGCCAGGATCAATCAGGAGAGGGCGTCGGTGATCTTGATAGCTCCTGCGTGGCCACGCAGGACTTGGTATGCAGATCTGGTGAATATGTCATCGGCTCCACCTTGGAAGCTACCTTTGAGACGAGACCTTCTTGTTCAGGGTCCGTTCGAACATCCGAATCTGGTTTCACTCCAGCTGACTGCTTGGAGATTGAACGCTTGATCTTATCGAAGCGAGGGTTCTCAGATTCTGTTATCGATACTCTTGTTCAGGCCAGAAAGCCTGTAACTAGAAAGATTTACCACAAAATTTGGAAAAAATATATCTGTTGGTGTGAATCTAAAGGATTCCCTTGGGACAAGGTTAAGATTCCTAGGATTCTATCCTTCCTTCAAGAAGGATCGGAAAAAGGATTATCTGCAAGTTCCCTGAAGGGACAGATTTCTGCCTTGTCGGTGTTACTTCACAAAAAGCTGGCTGCTGTGCCAGATGTTCAAGCCTTTGTTCAGGCTCTGGTTAGAATTAAGCCTGTTTACAAACCTTTGACTCCTCCTTGGAGTCTCAATTTAGTTCTTTCAGTTCTTCAGGGGGTTCCGTTTGAACCCTTACATTCCGTTGATATTAAGTTATTATCTTGGAAAGTTTTGTTTTTAGTTGCAATTTCTTCTGCTAGAAGAGTTTCAGAATTATCTGCTCTGCAGTGTTCTCCTCCTTATCTGGTGTTCCACGCAGATAAGGTGGTTTTACGTACTAAACCTGGTTTTCTTCCAAAAGTTGTTTCTAACAAAAACATTAACCAGGAGATTATCGTACCTTCTCTGTGTCCGAAACCAGTTTCAAAGAAGGAACGTTTGTTGCACAATTTGGATGTTGTTCGCGCTCTAAAATTCTATTTAGATGCTACAAAGGATTTTAGACAAACATCTTCCTTGTTTGTTGTTTATTCCGGTAAAAGGAGAGGTCAAAAAGCAACTTCTACCTCTCTCTCTTTTTGGATTAAAAGCATCATCAGATTGGCTTACGAGACTGCCGGACGGCAGCCTCCCGAAAGAATCACAGCTCATTCCACTAGGGCTGTGGCTTCCACATGGGCCTTCAAGAACGAGGCTTCTGTTGATCAGATATGTAGGGCAGCGACTTGGTCTTCACTGCACACTTTTACCAAATTTTACAAGTTTGATACTTTTGCTTCTTCTGAGGCTATTTTTGGGAGAAAGGTTTTGCAAGCCGTGGTGCCTTCCATTTAGGTGACCTGATTTGCTCCCTCCCTTCATCCGTGTCCTAAAGCTTTGGTATTGGTTCCCACAAGTAAGGATGACGCCGTGGACCGGACACACCTATGTTGGAGAAAACAGAATTTATGTTTACCTGATAAATTACTTTCTCCAACGGTGTGTCCGGTCCACGGCCCGCCCTGGTTTTTTTAATCAGGTCTGATAATTTATTTTCTTTAACTACAGTCACCACGGTACCATATGGTTTCTCCTATGCAAATATTCCTCCTTAACGTCGGTCGAATGACTGGGGTAGGCGGAGCCTAGGAGGGATCATGTGACCAGCTTTGCTGGGCTCTTTGCCATTTCCTGTTGGGGAAGAGAATATCCCACAAGTAAGGATGACGCCGTGGACCGGACACACCGTTGGAGAAAGTAATTTATCAGGTAAACATAAATTCTGTTTTTCACAAACGTTAGACCAAATAGAGCATCATATAAAGAATCCGTATAAAGCATCTTTAGTAGTAATAAAAGAAAAGGAGAAACTTAAATAAAAATGTTTGTTCATTTAGAATTCCCATATAAAAAGATATATCTTAAGAAAATTGGTACAAAAATGTATATAAACAAAACTGTTAGAAAAAAAAAAAGGTTTTCATTTCTATTGCGTGCAAAGTGTATTTCTACAATTAGAAGTTTTATCAGGTAGTGGTTATAAAAGGGAAATGTTTTGTGAAAGGAAGGGGGGTTGTGACTTATTTGTGTAATATACAGAAAATAATACTATTAGGTGTGAAAAGTGTAATAATAACGTGTATCTTACTGAAATTAAATATGTTGTACATATAAATAAACAATTTTTATTAATATTTGATTTTACCATTTTTGTTTTTTTACTGAAATTGCAAGCTTTACAGCTGATACATGGATAGAAACCTTTGAGTTTTTGTTTAAAGAGATCTCTATAGAGCTTTTTATTGTTCTTGTGAAAGTACTTGGGGCTAAAATATTTTTTAGATGTTTTGCTTTCTTAAAGACCAGAGCTGGTTTTCCAGGAAGAAGTTCACCAATAATTGGATCTCTTTGTAAGATGTACCATTGTTTATTTAGAATGGTTATGATTGTTATTATAATCTGTAATGAAAGGTACCCATAGTGAATCTATGTTGGCTGGTGTGTTAGTTTTTTGTTTTAGTAGGATTGTTCTATTTTTTGTTCTTGCTGTCTGTTTTGCTTTCTCTATTAGATTTTTATCATAGCCCTTTTGATGGAACTTTCTTTCTAAATGAGTGACTTGTTTATCATAGTCCTCTAGCCTTGTACATTTTTTTTCTGATCCTAGTGAATTGTTTATTAGGGATGTTTTCCACCCATTTCTTGTAATGACAACTCTTACTGTGTACATAATTATTTAATTTGCCTTTTTTTAAATGAGTTTTTGTATGAATAACTAAGGGTTTGTTTACTTTGTTCATAGGTGAAGTTTAAACCAAAGTTGCTACAACTTAAACTTCAATGAAAAATTCAAATAATTCAAGGTCGCCTTCCCAGATGATGAAGATATCAATGAATCTATGATAGAGCACCAAGTTCTCCTCCCAAGCTCCACCATAAATAACTATGTCTTTCAGATGTCCCATAAATAAATTTGCATAGCTTGAGGCAAACTTGGTGCCCATCTCTGTACCTTGAATTTGTAAAAAGAATTGATTGTCAAAGACAAATAAATTATTTTCAAGAATGAACTTTATACAGGATTTTATGAAATCTATTTGTTCAATAAGTAATTCATCTTCTTTAGTCAAATTGTAATCTATAGCTTGGAGGCCCAATTTGTGTTGTATGCTGGTATACAGAGAGCATACATCACAGGTGATAAGTGTGTTCCCCTCTTTCCAGTTAATAGTTTGTAGAGTATTTAAGAAGTCTGTTGAATCTTTTAAATATGAATGAAGTTGTATTATGTATTGTTGTAAAAAGTGGTCTGTATATTCTGATATGTTAGCAGTTACTGAATCAATCCCTGAGATAATAAGCCTTCCAGGTGGGTTTATTAAATTCTTATGGATCTTTGGTAGGTAATAAAAAGTGGGTGTTCTTGGATGTTTTACTAAAAGAAATTCATATTCTTTATTTATTATGCCTGTATTGTGAGCTTTTTTTTAGGAGGTCTAATTGTTTTTTTCTGAGAATTAATGGGGTTGCATGAAATTTTAAGGTATGTGGTGGGATCATCTAGCAATCTCATTGCTTCTTTTTTTGTTATATTTTGTATCTAGAATGACAATGCCACTTTATCTGCTGGTTTTATTATTATGTTTTTATTTTCTTTTAAGTTTTTTCCCATTCTTTTTTATTCAAATTCATATTTTGATGTTTATCCAAGTTTATAGTTTCAATGTCTTGTTTTACTAGTTTTTTTGAATAATTCAAGGTTCTTTCCTTTTTCCGTGGTGGGATTAAAGTTGGATTTCAATTTGAAATTTGTTTTTTGAAAATTACTTTTGTTTTCGAGTTCTCTGATGGGATTTTTAAAAAAATTTATTTTTTGAGTGGCACTCATTTTTATTAACATTGATCCAGGTACTAAATTTGTCTAATTTTGCTGTTTGAGCAAAGGATAATCCTCTTTATAGTATGTTGCATTCATCTATCTCATTTGTTTTTTGGGTTTCCCAGATCTTTCCCCTACACATCCTCTCTTATTCTTTTTTTCATTTTTGATCTCTCTATCTTTTTTGGGTCCTGCTCTAAAAAGACTTTGAAGTACCTTGTTCATTTTGCATTGCCCTTTGTCTCCATGGTTGGCATGGTGTCTCACTATAATTGTGATTGTATCTATACTCTGTTAAAGGGGTGTATTGATTATTGGTTGTTATTTTACACTTATTAGTCTCATTATATTTTAGCTTGGACCATCTTTTAGGAGTGGACCGGTGGTTCAATTGTTATATTCAGACCTATCTTCCCTGAATTGATGTCTATCTTGTCTATCTCTATAGGATGTATTTCTATTTCTCCAGTTATAATTTTCATTTTGCTACCATTTTTTTGGATTATCTCTTTTGATTCTCTACTTGTATAGTAATTTTTGTGGTAATTGTCCCTAGTATGATTTTGTCTCTTTGGTGGGTCATACATTTTTATATTATTTTTACTGGAGTAGTTTTTTTTTTTGTACCTCGAAATCCCCAGTATTACTATTATTTCTATTTTTATAATTTCTTTTTTTTAGAAAACACCTTCCATTTCTCATATTTATTGGGATTTTTTTCAACACAGGGTTATATTTACTCCAAGCAGGGCCAGCCTCTACCTCCAATTTTGTCACACACAAGACTACTAATCCAGCTGTGATAGTATGAAGAGTGCAGGTATAACAGTACAGGGCTTCTAGCTACAGTGTCCCAATTCCATTAGTGCCTGCAAGCCACCCCAATTAACCCTCAAATCCTACCTACACCACCCCAAAACTTAATGTTCACAAATATCTACCTCATGCCACAAGCAGAGCTACTTGCCTGGCTGGGAGAACAGGGAGAGTGCAGGCACTAAAGGGTTAACCTCTCCAGATTTTCAGCTAACTACAGTATCCCAATTCCTTTAGTGTCTAGGAGCCAATTAACCCCCAAATCCAGCCTACACTTCCCCAAACATGAACATTTGCCGCCACCAGCCTAAAACGCATTATTCAGGGCTTTTTGGGACTACCCCTAAATTACAGTTGCATGAACAACTAAATAAAAACAAATATATAAAAATACTTCAGTAACGTTCCCTAGTTCATGGAAGCCATGAATAAATTTATAGTTTAATCTGAAAAGTTTCACAGTGCAAAAAATACATGAAATCAAATGGTAAATACAAATGGTAATTAAACAATTAGACAATGAAGACACACAATTGCAAAACATATTTTCTCCAACATAGGTGTGTCCGGTCCGGCGTCATCCTTACTTGTGGGATATTCTCTTCCCCAACAGGAAATGGCAAAGAGCCCAGCAAAGCTGGTCACATGATCCCTCCTAGGCTCCGCCTACCCCAGTCATTCTCTTTGCCGTTGTACAGGCAACATCTCCACGGAGATGGCTTAGAGTTTTTTAGTGTTTAACTGTAGTTTTTCATTATTCAATCAAGAGTTTGTTATTTTCAAATAGTGCTGGTACGTACTATTTACTCAGAAACAGAAAAGAGATGAAGAATTCTGTTTGTATGAGGAAAATGATTTTAGCAACCGTAACTAAAATCCATGGCTGTTCCACACAGGACTGTTGAGAGCAATTAACTTCAGTTGGGGGAACAGTTTGCAGTCCCTTGCTGCTTGAGGTATGACACATTCTAACAAGACGATGTAATGCTGGAAGCTGTCATTTTCCCTATGGGATCCGGTAAGCCATGTTTATTACGATTGTAAATAAGGGCTTCACAAGGGCTTATTTAAACTGTAGACTTTTTCTGGGCTAAATCGATTGATTATTAACACATATTTAGCCTTGAGGAATCATTTTATCTGGGTATTTTGATATAATAATATCGGCAGGCACTGTTTTAGACACCTTATTCTTTAGGGGCTTTCCCAAAGCATAGGCAGAGTCTCATTTTCGCGCCGGTGTTGCGCACTTGTTTTTGAGAGGCATGGCATGCAGTCGCATGTGAGAGGAGCTCTGATACTTATAAAAGACTTCTGAAGGCGTCATTTGGTATCGTATTCCCCTTTGGGTTTGGTTGGGTCTCAGCAAAGCAGATACCAGGGACTGTAAAGGGGTTTTAAAGCTTAAAACGGCTCCGGTTCCGTTATTTTAAGGGTTAAAGCTTCAAAATTGGTGTGCAATATTTTCAAGGCTTTAAGACGCTGTGGTGAAAATTTGGTGAATTTTGAACAATTCCTTCATGTTTTTTCGCAATTGCAGTAATAAAGTGTGTTCAGTTTAAAATTTAAAGTGACAGTAACGGTTTTATTTTAAAACGTTTTTTTGTACTTTCTGATCAAGTTTATGCCTGTTTAACATGTCTGAACTACCAGATAGACTGTGTTCTGAATGTGGGGAAGCCAGAATTCCTATTCATTTAAATAAATGTGATTTATGTGATAATGACAATGATGCCCAAGATGATTCCTCAAGTGAGGGGAGTAAGCATGGTACTGCATCATTCCCTCCTTCGTCTACACGAGTCTTGCCCACTCAGGAGGCCCCTAGTACATCTAGCGCGCCAATACTCCTTACTATGCAACAATTAACGGCTGTAATGGATAATTCTGTCAAAAACATTTTAGCCAAAATTAACCCTTGTCAGCGTAAGCGTGGCTGCTCTGTTTTAGTTACTGAAGAGCATGACGACGCTGATATTAATATCTCTGAAGGGCCCCTAACCCAATCTGAGGGGGCCAGGGAGGTTTTGTCTGAGGGAGAAATTACTGATTTAGGGAACATTTCTCAGCAGGCTGAATCTGATGTGATTACATTTAAATTTAAATTGGAACATCTCCGCATTTTGCTTAAGGAGGTATTATCCACTCTGGATGATTGTGAAAATTTAGTCATCCCAGAGAAACTATGTAAAATGGACAAGTTCCTAGAGGTGCCGGGGCTCCCAGAAGCTTTTCCTATACCCAAGCGGGTGGCGGACATTGTTAATAAAGAATGGGAAAGGCCCGGTATTCCTTTCGTCCCTCCCCCCATATTTAAAAAATTGTTTCCTATGGTCGACCCCAGAAAGGACTTATGGCAGTCAGTCCCCAAGGTCGAGGGAGCGGTTTCTACTTTAAACAAACGCACCACTATTCCCATAGAGGATAGTTGTGCTTTCAAAGATCCTATGGATAAAAAATTAGAAGGTTTGCTTAAAAAGATGTTTGTTCAGCAGGGTTACCTTCTACAACCCATTTCATGCATTGTCCCTGTCACTACTGCCGCATATTTCTGGTTTGATGAACTGCTTAAGGTGCTCGATAGTGACTCTCCTCCTTATGAGGAGATTATGGACAGAATCAATGCTCTCAAATTGGCTAATTCTTTCACTCTAGACGCCTCTTTGCAATTGGCTAAGTTAGCGGCTAAGAACTCTGGGTTTGCTATTGTGGCGCGCAGAGCGCTTTGGTTGAAATCTTGGTCGGCTGATGCGTCTTCCAAGAACAAGCTACTAAACATTCCTTTCAAGGGGAAAACGCTGTTTGGTCCTGACTTGAAAGAGATTATCTCTGATATCACTGGGGGTAAGGGCCACGCCCTTCCTCAGGATCGGCCCTTCAAGGCAAAAAATAGACCTAATTTTCGTCCCTTTCGTAAAAACGGACCAGCCCAAGGTGCTACGTCCTCTAAGCAAGAGGGTAATACTTCTCAGGCCAAGCCAGCTTGGAGACCAATGCAAGGCTGGAACAAGGGAAAGCAGGCCAAGAAACCTGCCACTGCTACCAAGACAGCATGAAATATTGGCCCCCGATCCGGGACCGGATCTGGTGGGGGGCAGACTCTCTCTCTTCGCTCAGGCTTGGGCAAGAGATGTTCTGGATCCTTGGGCGCTAGAAATAGTCTCCCAGGGTTATCTTCTGGAATTCAAGGGACTTCCCCCAAGGGGGAGGTTCCACAGGTCGCAGTTGTCTTCAGACCACATAAAAAGACAGGCGTTCTTACATTGTGTAGAAGACCTGTTAAAAATGGGAGTGATTCATCCTGTTCCATTAAGAGAACAAGGGATGGGGTTCTACTCCAATCTGTTCATAGTTCCCAAAAAAGAGGGAACGTTCAGACCAATCCTAGATCTCAAGATCTTAAACAAATTTCTCAAGGTCCCATCGTTCAAGATGGAAACCATTCGAACTATCCTTCCTTCCATCCAGGAAGGTCAATTCATGACCACGGTGGATTTAAAGGATGCGTATCTACATATTCCTATCCACAAGGAACATCATCGGTTCCTAAGGTTTGCATTCCTGGACAAACATTACCAGTTCGTGGCGCTTCCTTTCGGATTAGCCACTGCTCCAAGGATTTTCACAAAGGTACTAGGGTCCCTTCTAGCGGTGCTAAGACCAAGGGGCATTGCAGTAGTACCTTACCTGGACGACATTCTGATTCAAGCGTCGTCCCTTCCTCAAGCAAAGGCTCACACGGACATTGTCCTGGCCTTTCTCAGATCTCACGGCTGGAAAGTGAACGTGGAAAAGAGTTCTCTATCCCCGTCAACAAGGGTTCCCTTCTTGGGAACAATTATAGACTCCTTAGAAATGAGGATCTTTCTAACAGAGGCCAGAAAAACAAAGCTTCTGGACTCTTGTCGGATACTTCATTCCGTTCCTCTTCCTTCCATAGCTCAGTGCATGGAAGTGATCGGGTTGATGGTGGCGGCGATGGACATAGTTCCTTTTGCGCGCATTCATCTAAGACCATTACAACTGTGCATGCTCAGTCAGTGGAATGGGGACTATACAGACTTGTCTCCGAAGATACAAGTAAATCAGAGAACCAGAGACTCACTCCGTTGGTGGCTGTCCCTGGACAATCTGTCTCAAGGGATGATGTTCCACAGACCAGAGTGGGTCATTGTCACGACCGACGCCAGTCTGATAGGCTGGGGCGCGGTCTGGGGATCCCTGAAAGCTCAGGGTCTTTGGTCTCGGGAAGAATCTCTTCTACCGATAAATATTCTGGAACTGAGAGCGATATTCAATGCTCTCCAGGCCTGGCCCCAGCTTGCGAGGACCAGGTTCATACGGTTTCAATCAGACAACATGACGACTGTTGCGTACATCAACCATCAGGGGGGAACCAGGAGTTCCCTAGCGATGGAAGAAGTAACCAAAATTATTCTTTGGGCGGAGTCTCACTCCTGCCACCTGTCTGCTATCCACATCCAGGAGTGGAAAATTGGGCAGCGGATTTTCTGAGTCGGCAGACATTGCATCCGGGGGAGTGGGAACTCCATCCGGAAATCTTTGCCCAAGTCACTCACCTGTGGGGCATTCCAGACATGGATCTGATGGCCTCTCGTCAGAACTTCAAAGTTCCTTGCTACGGGGCCAGATCCAGGGATCCCAAGGCGGCTCTAGTGGATGCACTAGTAGCACCTTGGACCTTCAAACTAGCTTATGTGTTCCCGCCATTTCCTCTCATCCCCAGGCTGATAGCCAGGATCAAGCAGGAGAGGGCGTCGGTGATCTTGATAGCTCCTGCGTGGCCACGCAGGACTTGGTATGCAGATCTGGTGAATATGTCATCGGCTCCACCTTGGAAGCTACCTTTGAGACGAGACCTTCTTGTTCAGGGTCCGTTCGAACATCCGAATCTGGTTTCACTCCAGCTGACTGCTTGGAGATTGAACGCTTGATTTTATCGAAGCGAGGATTCTCAGATTCTGTTATCGATACTCTTGTTCAGGCCAGAAAGCCTGTGACTAGAAAGATTTACCATAAAATTTGGAAAAAATATATCTGTTGGTGTGAATCTAAAGGATTCCCTTGGGACAAGGTTAAGATTCCTAGGATTCTATCCTTCCTTCAAGAAGGATTGGAAAAAGGATTATCTGCAAGTTCCCTGAAGGGACAGATTTCTGCCTTGTCGGTATTACTTCACAAAAAGCTGGCAGCTGTGCCAGATGTTCAAGCCTTTGTTCAGGCTCTGGTTAGAATCAAGCCTGTTTACAAACCTTTGACTCCTCCTTGGAGTCTCAATTTAGTTCTTTCAGTTCTTCAGGGGGTTCCGTTTGAACCCTTACATTCCGTTGATATTAAGTTATTATCTTGGAAAGTTTTGTTTTTAGTTGCGATTTCTTCTGCTAGAAGAGTCTCAGAATTATCTGCTCTGCAGTGTTCTCCTCCTTATCTGGTGTTCCATGCAGATAAGGTGGTTTTACGTACTAAACCTGGTTTTCTTCCAAAAGTTGTTTCTAACAAAAACATTAACCAGGAGATTATCGTACCTTCTCTGTGTCCAAAACCAGTTTCAAAGAAGGAACGTTTGTTGCACAATTTGGATGTTGTTCGCGCTCTAAAATTCTATTTAGATGCTACAAAGGATTTTAGACAAACATCTTCCTTGTTTGTTGTTTATTCAGGTAAAAGGAGAGGTCAAAAAGCAACTTCTACCTCTCTCTCTTTTTGGATTAAAAGCATCATCAGATTGGCTTACGAGACTGCCGGACGGCAGCCTCCCGAAAGAATCACAGCTCATTCCACTAGGGCTGTGGCTTCCACATGGGCCTTCAAGAACGAGGCTTCTGTTGATCAGATATGTAGGGCAGCGACTTGGTCTTCACTGCACACTTTTACCAAATTTTACAAGTTTGATACTTTTGCTTCTTCTGAGGCTATTTTTGGGAGAAAGGTTTTGCAAGCCGTGGTGCCTTCCATTTAGGTGACCTGATTTGCTCCCTCCCTTCATCCGTGTCCTAAAGCTTTGGTATTGGTTCCCACAAGTAAGGATGACGCCGTGGACCGGACACACCTATGTTGGAGAAAACAGAATTTATGTTTACCTGATAAATTTCTTTCTCCAACGGTGTGTCCGGTCCACGGCCCGCCCTGGTTTTTTTAATCAGGTCTGATATTTTATTTTCTTTAACTACAGTCACCACGGTACCATATGGTTTCTCCTATGCAAATATTCCTCCTTAACGTCGGTCGAATGACTGGGGTAGGCGGAGCCTAGGAGGGATCATGTGACCAGCTTTGCTGGGCTCTTTGCCATTTCCTGTTGGGGAAGAGAATATCACACAAGTAAGGATGACGCCGTGGACCGGACACACCGTTGGAGAAAGAAATTTATCAGGTAAACATAAATTCTGTTATACTAAATAAAAAGGTTAAAAAATACACAGAAATCCTAAGCTTCCAATTTAACATGAAATATTTGTGGAGCCTTCCGAATATTCCTATTAGATGATATTATTTGATTTAAAGGGACATTAAACAGTTTATAATACACACAGCCGTTGACTGGACACTCTAGTGACCTATTTATAACTGTCCCTAATTGGCCACAGCAGAGAATGTAACCTAAGTTACAACATGGCAGCTCCCATTGTTTTATAGACACTAAAACTTTACACTTATTTTGTCAATATTGAAACAGCTAATGAAACTTTAAAAAATACATCTACATGTTATTACCAGACTAATCTTTTCTTTGAATGCATCATTCTATCTACCATTTATTTAGTGTTTAATGTCTCTTTAACAGTATAATGCAGTCTGCCTGTGTTTCAATCACACACTATTTTATACACAATCCAGGTTACATGACCTCCCTCCAGGGGGTAATTAAATACTGCTCAGCTTACATTGATCATGTTTGCTATTTGGATGGCCAATATCAGGCCTAGGGAACCCGACTAATACCCAGTGTGCCTGCTACATGAAAATGATGGCATATAATTTTTCATGACTGTAATAGAAACCCATAGACACTAAACACCCTACACCTTAGTTTAAGTGGCTGCCATTTCCCATGTAGCCTGTTGGCACTTATCCTTACCCAGGCGTGTTTGGACTTGTTTTTACCCCCATTTTCATCAGCAACTAAAATATCCCCCATGGGCATACTGAAGATGTTTTCTGGGAACAGTTATGGGCATAATGCATATTACTGAATATTGTGAATAGTGAGTTTTGGCCTTTAGCAGGGGATCATCCTTACAAACAAGTCCCCTCACATGCGACGTGTTTCTCAGCTTGATATTGAAGTCTGTCCATCCAACCTAAGAGTAAAACTTTCATTTTGTATGGGCCAACAAAGCTAATAGTTTCCATTTTCCCTCTAGAAGAAAAAAAAAAAAGATGGTCATACATATGTAATATAAACATGCCATCTCTTTAACCCCTTTACGCCGTTAGGATGTTCCACGGTATCCTAACAGTGCTAGGCTTTAATGCTGTTAGGTCGGAATGGAACGTCCTACCTTATACAGCGTCCTTGGCTTCCCCCTTTAAAGACTTCAAGAATCGGCCTGGGGGGGCGTGCCTAGCAGTATATGCAGTCCAACATGATTCTATCCTGGGCGTGAAATCACATGATCACATGAACGATCGAGTGATTTCATTTTTACTAATAGTGTTTACATAGGTATTGCACCAGCATGAAGGGGTTAAGGGACATGATGATGATATTAATAATAAAAATCAATATCTGTAAAATTTGAAAGTTAATGGGCCTGATTTGTTTTTGAACCACAGTTGCTTTGCGAACACCATACACTATGGGCTAGATTATAAGTGGAGCGCAAAATATTATTCTGCGAAAGCGATACTTGCGCTCCACTTAGTAATACCAGCGCACACAAATGTGTGCTGGTAATAAGTTAGGTGCAATGTGAACGTGCAATCAGAAAAAGAGTTCAGGAGCCGCAATAAAAATGATTTTCAGCTTTATTCCATAAAACAGATGTGATACAAAAAGACAGAAGACATGCCCTTTAGTGTGAAGATCAGCTTACGCATTTCAGCATATTTGCCGTACTCATAGCTTTTGCACATTGCACGGAAGCTTTTCACTCACGAGAGCTCGCTTCCATAGGCTCCAATGGGAGCCTCGTTCTCATGCCATGAGACACGGCATGAGAACTATGCAGTGAAGGGAGTAAGTTGCACAGCGATGGGCAGCAGATTGTAAATATATTTATATGACTATGTATACACATATTAACACATAATAATATATGTATATAAGCATATACATATATATACAGGGAACACACAGTTCCCATAGACCTATGTAAAGGCACTTTTTTTTCCCTCTAACACCCCGCACCCGCCAAATGTAACCCCTTATAACTGCTTTTTTGCAGTTTTTCTTTTTTTAAATAAAAAAAAATTATATTCTTTATTTTGGGGGCAATTGAGGGTTATTTTGAAATTAATTTACTGAGCTAGTTATTCATTGCACGCCAAATTTGACTATTTACGGGCAAGCGCTAAATTAGTGATCCACTTGTAATCTAGCCCTATATGTTTCTAAACAGACCGTAACATCTGTTGTATGTATGCAATATAAAAGTAAAAAATTATAAAGTTAAAATTAAACTTACATGATTCAGAGAAAGTGTGTGATTTTAAGACCATTTTAAATTCACTTCTATTTTCAAATGTGCTTCGTTCTCTTGGTATCCCTTGTTGAAAAAGAATACGCACATATCCCACACTAGAGGGAGCCAGCTGCTGATTGGTGCCTGCACACATTTGTCTCTTGTGATTGGCTAACTAGATGATTTCAGCTAGCTGCCAATAGTGCAATACTGTTCCTTCAGCAAAGGATAACAAGAGAATAAAGCAAACTTGATAATAGAAGTAAATTGGAAAGTTGTTTAAAATTGTATGTTCTCTATCTATCTTTTCTAGCTTTTGTTCTGTCACAGCTGAGTGCATCTCTCTCTCTCTCTTTTTATACTCTTCTATCTGAATCATGAAAGAAAATTTTGTCCCTTATGTTATATGTCCTATCAGGATCAAATTTTGTGTGGTGTTTTTTTTTTTTTTTTTTTTTTTTTGTATTTTAGCTTGCTAATTTATCACAATTGTCCATATGCCAATTTCTATTTTGTAAATAACAAAATGTAAATGTATGCAGAAAAATAAGCATCTCTACATGCTAATGCACAAAATACTCGTTGTTCCTGTCTAGACAGTGCGCTCCTAATCTTTCATTATCTTCTGCTGCGCGGTTTGCTTAGAGCTATTCTCCCGACCCATTTGTTTTAATACGTCTGGGGAAAAAAGCCGTGGTTCTCCCAGTCTATCTTTTTTTATGTTTCAAATCATGACATCATCATCACACTATGACTAGAAAAATCCCTGAAATTTCCACTATTTTACTACATTCCTACCAGTGGTTAGTTATACCTCCCCCAAGCTTGTGTATCTGGTGATCTCCTGGCTCATTTCCAGCCTTTCCATCTCTTATCGCTAATCAGACACTGACTTTACGCTTACCATTTCTTCTGTCTCTGTGTTTGCCCAGATGCCAAATAATGTCTGCCAGCAGCTCTGTAGGAGAATAATTGCCTAATTAAAATACTTCATTTTATGTTTGTTATTATTACTGGACAGTATTAATACCGATTTATGTTACGCTAATACTGTAAATCAATGCGTGTTCTGTGCAGTATTTAATTTAGCTTAAACAAAAGCTAGAACTCTTAATTGGCATTCTTAAACCATCTCTCATCACAATCAGGTTTGTACAGTGTCAGTGTGAGATTTAGGCTCTACATATTTATTATGTTACGTTAATATGGGGACCGCTGCACAGATTAGTAGTTGGTTTTTAACCCTTTTATTATTAATTATTTGTGAAACAATCTGATTTATTAAGGATTAAAATAATATACAAGTTTAAAAATAAAAAAAACAAAAATATTCATCTAAAGGTCGCCCGAAAAGCCTACTTTATTGCCTTTGTTGTGGCTTATTAGGGGCAGATATAAACCAGCTTCTGTCCTCATTACTTTACTGTTTAGAGTGTTGCAATGTGTGTATTTTGATGTCTGCACTCTAGGCATTTCTAGGGAGAGCAAGAAAAACAACGTTTTTAGAGATGAATTACAGATAAAGTATGCAAAATAAATTAATAATACTAAATAGACATAGCTAAACATTTTATGGAGAAGAACATGTTGCTTTTGTAAATAAATAAGTAAAATAGCAAAAACTATGTGGGCAAGCTATGCTGCAAATCAGAAAGCTAGGTTACAGATTTAAGACAAAGCACAAGTTTTACACAAAAATCAAAAGCCCCTTAACATTTTGGTTTTAATCTCTATTGACTGTAAATAATATTAATATCAGGAAGCATTTTAAACATCCCCCCATAAAGAATAATGTGTTGATATAGTGTTGGTATATGATACTTTATAATGCACTATTCACTCTCTTTATGTGTAACGCTGAAGCTGGCTTGTTTCTTAACCCCTTAAGGACCACAGCACTTTAACATTTTCTGACCATTTGGGACCAAGGCTATTTTAACATTTCTGCAGTGTGTGTGTTTAGCTGTAATTTTCCTCTTACTCATTTACTATACCCACAAATATACAGTTTTTCTCGCCATTTAATGGAATTTAATTTTATTATTTTCATCATATCTTATAATTTACTATAAAAAATAAATAAAATATGATGAAAAAAAAAAGACTTTTCTAACTTTGACCCCCAAAATCTGTTGCATATCTACAACCATAGTTACTGTAAAATGTGTATATAGGAGCACCTCCAGGCTAAGGTATATCACAGGGCTTAAATATGGTCAATGGGTGATCGGGAGGAACAGCTAAAACAGCTAAAACATTTCAGAACAAATACTTTGTTAAAATCGTTTTTAATCAATATGGGTAATGACCAAGCATCTTATATGTGCCAATGATGTCACAATGTAGATAATACAGTAGAATTGTATATAACACAAAAAAGAAGAAGGCGCCAACATAGTGTGAATCAGTATTGAAAGTTGTTCACTCCCCACACATTAATCGTACTTACAAGAAGTAAGGCACTTGAGAAGTGCTACAACGGCTTTCTGGAACATTAACAGCTGTCCAGGTAGCTGCTCTCTCGTAATGAAAGTGATTTCCTTGATGCCGTATGTGATATGCAAATATCCTGCAGCTATGACCCCTCTTGCAGTATTACTCTCTCTCGTAGTGTCTGCCTTAGGAGAAATGCCCAAACCAGGTGGGCTAGCAGAGGGCTAGTAAACAATTGATACAACAATCAGACCCAAAATCCTGGTGTGTGATCACAACAGTCCAAAGTTCAAATGATGAAGATATGGCAGCAAAAACTTCTTCCAAAGGTTGAAGGCAATTCAAACAAAGCAAATCAGCCTTTCGGTCCAGAACTGAAGAGGACTCAGATCATCCAACCAAACGGCCAATGTTAGAAGCAATGCTGCAGCCTGGATCCACTGCAGATTCCCTAGCTGGGGCAAAAACTGTTTTGCTTTATCCAAATCCTGTAAGGAAAATTTGGGGTTACATGTCCTTTTAAAGGGACATTGTACACTAGATTTTTCATAAATGTTTTGTAGATGATCCATTTATATAGCCCATCTGGATATGTGTTTTCATAACAATGTATAGTTTTTCTTAATTTTTTTTAAGAACATTAGGCTCCTAACCAAGCCCCACAGTGGCAGATGTATACACGCGTTTATAGACTACTGCTGGCTCCTGTTTGTTATCTGTCATTTCATATTTGGGGGAGGGGGGAGTGCCTGCTATTCTTGTTTTCCCAGCCCCTTTCACTTGGTGTCCCAGCCTAACCTCATTAACAGTGCTAAACTGGGAGCTTCTAAGTAAGTTTTTAAAAGGTTTTATACTGGATTTTTAGATCAGTATCTGTGCATATTCTTCTTGATAGTAGTGTCTATTACATGCAGTTATATAAAATTGGTTTACACTGTCCCTTTAAGTAAGCTCACTGGGACGATAACCATAGATCTTATAATTTCCAAAGTATATGTTCCTTTTGTATTGTAGTAATATATTCTATAAAATACTTACAATTAAAAATATTTTTTTAATTAAAGGGACCGTGAACCCCAAAATGTTCTTTAGTGATTCAGATAGAACATACAATTTTAATCAACTTTACAATTTACTTCTATTATCAAATTTTCTTTCTTTTTTTCGGGTTATCCTTTGCTAAATGAACATTGGCAGCTAGCTAAATACATCTAGTTATCCAATCACAAGAGAGGAATGTGTGCAGGCACCAATCAGAAGTTATCCCCCATTTGTGTTTGATATGTGCGTATTCTTTCAAAGCACATTGGAAAATAGAAGTGAATTTAAAAGTGCCTTAACATTACATGCTCTATATGAATCATGCAAGTTTAATTTTGGCTTTCCTATCCCTTTAAATTGATATTAAAACTAACAGGAAATGTGCGTTTGTGCCCAACTGATACCCCATGATCAATTGCTTATTGGTAAATAAAGACTGCTTATACAACTATGTTGTTGGCCAAACTTCCGCAGACACAAAAAAAGACCAAAAGATGAAGATGTTATAGTAAATACACCAACATGTTTGTTGAAAAAAATGATCTACCTCAGTGTTTTTTTTGTTTTGTTTTTGTTTCTTAAATTGGAGTATTTTTAATCTGAATTAGAATCGCCCCAACTGATGTACAAACCACACTAAATTATTAATTCCCTTATTCATAATAACAACTGAGCCATTTTGTTGCTGTGACTTCTCGCTTCATGTCCTTGTGAAACGCTGCAATAGTTGTTAATTACAAATATAGCTCAAACACTGAAGTTTACTACTTACATTACAGCATGTGAGTCGCATCCTTGATGTAGTGTGAGTTTTATTAAGGTCTAGAAGTAGTGGTAAAATCATTTTAATTTAAACATATCATGTTGGTTTACATAGCAGTTATAAGCGTTAGGAACTGGTAGTAACATCAGGAGATAGTTTCATTATACTACTGCCTTTACTTATTATAAGCAGAGATGGGTTCTAGGTGGGGGGCGTGCTGAAGACACAGGAAAACAAAAAGATGGGGAATGGGGTGGGGGGCCGGGAGGCTAAATGCGGTCGGTTTAACAGGGAGAAAATTTTTCTTATGGAGGCATCTTAAAAGGGCATAAACACCTCTTGCTTTTGAGTAAAAATTGTGCTTTGTCCTGTGCTCCCTGAAAATGCCAAATAGCAAATTATATAACCAGCAAATTCTGGAAGCCAAATAAGTGGTTTAGGCATTTTGCAGCATTTTGGAAACCATGGTAACAGAGTTTGAGTTTTGGCTTCTCTATACACAACTTTTACACAAAACAAGGTCTCTTTAAATACTCTACACTAGTCAATATTATAGAAGCAGGGACTTTTTACATGGTGAGTTTTGTGTCCCTTTAAGTGTGATTTATGTCCACTATTATTATTTATACATATTTATTGTTTCTTATTGTTTTGTCTGTGTTTTTTTTAAAGCCCATGTGGAAAATGAAGAACAATACACCCAAGCACTGGAGAAATTTGGAGGGAATTGCGTCTGCAGAGATGACCCCGACTTAGGCACTGCGTTCCTGAAATTTTCGGTCTTTACAAAGGAGCTGACTGCTCTTTTCAAAAACCTGGTAAGAAATATCTTCTTCATTATGCACAGTTTGGGCTTTACAAAAATCTGTAATTCTAAGTAGAGGTTTTTTTTTCTTACAGTTAGGTTCTAACCTATACACAGTTTCCAGGATGTTTATAACTTTTGTTTTTATTTCATTTTATAAATAAAGCCTAAAGAAGATTATATGGTAAAACCTCTAAAATAGACATATACTGTACATAGTGATTAACTTGTGACTTTTGGCTGCTCCCACTTTTTGTCTGGTGGTTGATGTTGGAAATGTTGCTGCTATATTAGGTCCCGGTCTGCTTTGGTCTAGTAGGGGCAATTGTTCAAATTAACATTTGCTTATTTGATGCCCCGTGGTGTTGTAGCTCCCTATAAAGATGCAACTGAGGGTGTTTTTTTGTTTAGTTTTTTTTTAGCTAAAACAGATCTTTGTTTTATTTGGTACAAAATTGGACATTCTTTCTGTTCTAGAGAATAGGACTACTTGTTCGCCCTGTGTTTCCAGTTCGAAGTCACTGTCTTCATATTATCATCTTATTAGTCCTTTGTTTGACGTTTATATCGACTTATTGAAATATGTGTATATTTGTGTTCTGGATTTGAGTGGATTTAAGTGACAGAATTTTTTATTTTTTTTAACAATGTGTTCCTCAGACTGTATAAAAAGACAAGAGTAATGTGTTGTTGTCTATATGGTTTTGAACATTCCAGCTTATTTTTTCTCCTCTTGAGAATGGAATTTTCTTGTTCAGTTTTTTAATGAGAATAAAATGCAAAGCATAAATGTAGTTCCAAGATCAAATTTGACGATAGCTCATTAGAGGCTAATAGCTGATTCTGTTCGAGTATTTTGTTTGTACCTGCCCGGTGCTGTTCATCATTACAGGTTTTTGCTGACTTGTAAGAAAAGCTAAATTATTTTGTGATAAAATTACAAATGGGCACCTTTTAATAGCTAACTAGCCTGACTGTCTGACCAAGAGACCATAGTGCTCTTAAAGATGGCAGCTGTTTTCCCTCTTAG
Source organism: Bombina bombina (assembly GCF_027579735.1). Lineage (NCBI taxonomy): Eukaryota > Metazoa > Chordata > Amphibia > Anura > Bombinatoridae > Bombina > Bombina bombina. The sequence continues at coordinate 173,641,542 of NC_069502.1, read as the reverse complement.
CTATTTAAAGGATTCCAAAAGTTTAAATTTTTGCATAAAATAAATAATAACAAACAAATCTACACAATTCAAATATCAAAGCTTACCCACTTTGACCTTCAAACGAGCGTTATAATCGTTTTAAAACTATATATATTATTTTGACAAAAACGTCATCGAAGCCAAACCCCCTTTTATGCTGCCTTCAATACAAAATTATGTCTCTGATAACAATGCGTTTTCGTGCATATCATTATTGCATTGTTTCGTCACCCGCCGCATGCACAATACAATCCGTTGGTTTGCGCATGCGCAGATTGCCGCTTTGATTCTTCCGTAAACCGAATGAAGTTACTGGCACAACGCATGCGCTATACAAAATCCTATCGATTGAATTAATGTGCAAGTCAAATATTATTATCAAAGATGGATAGAAATTTAAGATAAGTTTTTTCAATCGTTTAGTGTCTCTTTAACCTCTTATCACAGCATTCTTTGTGTTATTTTTCACAGAAGAATTTCTTTTCTTCTAATTCAGTATGTAACACAGTATTCCCATTCGTTACCTTATTTATTTTTAAGAACTGACTGTTTATAGTACAGAAATATAAAGGTATTTAAATAGTTTTCTTTCTATTTAATATAATTAATAGTGGTGTTTTTTTTACAACTTCCTAACTTCACTGTTAAAGGGATATTAAAAGTCCATTATAGTGCAAAAATGACATGCTATGATCAGTTAGCGTGTGCAAGCCTATGTGCTTAAACTCCACCCCACAAAGGAGTGAAACACATAGTTAAAGTGCCGCTCGGTAGTCACAGAGAACTGCTGGTTCCAAGCAGGAATAGCTGGTGAACCGATCAACAACGTTAATCACGCACCTGGGTCATGTGACTAATGCTGCTTTTCCCATATTCCATAGATATACTGGAAAGTAATTACTGTTACGTAGGTTTCCTCCAAAATGATGCAAAGTGCACAGATCAGTTAAAAAAATACAGTTATTGCATAGAGAAACGGGCAAACTATTCTACCACTAACACTAATTAAAACCCTGGTGTGTGTAATTATCATATTTCCGTTAAATGGTGCCAAAGTAATTTTACAATAAAATAACATTTCTCCAACATAGGTGTGTCCGGTCCACGGCGTCATCCTTACTTGTGGGATATTCTCTTCCCCAACAGGAAATGGCAAAGAGCCCAGCAAAGCTGGTCACATGATCCCTCCTAGGCTCCGCCTACCCCAGTCATTTTCTTTGCCGTTGTACAGGCAACATCTCCACGGAGATGGCTTAGAGTTTTTTAGTGTTTAACTGTAGTTTTTATTATTCAATCAAGAGTTTGTTATTTTAAAATAGTGCTGGTATGTACTATTTACTCAGAAACAGAAAAGAGATGAAGATTTCTGTTTGTATGAGGAAAATGATTTTAGCAACCGTTACTAAAATCCATGGCTGTTCCACACAGGACTGTTGAGAGGAATTAACTTCAGTTGGGGGAACAGTGAGCAGTCTCTTGCTGCTTGAGGTATGACACATTCTAACAAGACGATGTAATGCTGGAAGCTGTCATTTTCCCTATGGGATCCGGTAAGCCATGTTTATTAAGATTGTAAATAAGGGCTTCACAAGGGCTTATTAAGACTGTAGACTTTTTCTGGGCTAAATCGATTCATTATTAACACATATTTAGCCTTGAGGAATCATTTAATCTGGGTATTTTGATAAGTTTATATCGGCAGGCACTTTTTTAGACACCTTTCTCTTTAGGGGCTTTCCCAAATCATAGGCAGAGCCTCATTTTCGCGCCGGTGTTGCGCACTTGTTTTTGTGAGGCATGACATGCAGTCGCATGTGTGAGGAGCTCTGATACATAGAAAAGACTTTCTGAAGGCGTCATTTGGTATCGTATTCCCCTTTGGGCTTGGTTGGGTCTCAGCAAAGCAGACACCAGGGACTGTAAAGGGGTTAGAGTTAAAAACGGCTCCGGTTCCGTTATTTTAAGGGTTAAAGCTTCCAAATTTGGGGTGCAATACTTTTAAGGCTTTAAGACACTGTGGTGAAATTTTGGTGAATTTTGAACAATTCCTTCATATTTTTTCGCAATTGCAGTAATAAAGTGTGTTCAGTTTAAAATTTAAAGTGACAGTAACGGTTTTATTTTAAAACGTTTTTTGTACTTTGTTATCAAGTTTATGCCTGTTTAACATGTCTGAACTACCAGATAGACTGTGTTCTGAATGTGGGGAAGCCAGAGTTCCTTCTCATTTAAATAAATGTGATTTATGTGACAATGACAATGATGCCCAAGATGATTCCTCAAGTGAGGGGAGTAAGCATGGTACTGCATCATTCCCTCCTTCGTCTACACGAGTCTTGCCCACTCAGGAGGCCCCTAGTACATCTAGCGCGCCAATACTCCTTACTATGCAACAATTAACGGCTGTAATGGATAATTCTGTCAAAAACATTTTAGCCAAAATGCACACTTATCAGCGTAAGCGCGACTGCTCTGTTTTAGATACTGAAGAGCATGACGACGCTGATAATAATGGTTCTGAAGGGCCCCTAAACCAGTCTGATGGGGCCAGGGAGGTTTTGTCTGAGGGAGAAATTACTGATTCAGGGAACATTTCTCAACAAGCTGAACCTGATGTGATTACGTTTAAATTTAAGTTGGAACATCTCCGCATTCTGCTTAAGGAGGTATTATCCACTCTGGATGATTGTGACAAGTTGGTCATCCCAGAGAAACTATGTAAAATGGACAAGTTCCTAGAGGTCCCGGGGCTCCCAGAAGCTTTTCCTATACCCAAGCGGGTGGCGGACATTGTAAATAAAGAATGGGAAAGGCCCGGTATTCCTTTCGTCCCTCCCCCCATATTTAAAAAATTGTTTCCTATGGTCGACCCCAGAAAGGACTTATGGCAGACAGTCCCCAAGGTCGAGGGAGCGGTTTCCACTTTAAACAAACGCACCACTATACCCATAGAGGATAGTTGTGCTTTCAAAGATCCTATGGATAAAAAATTAGAAGGTTTGCTTAAAAAGATGTTTGTTCAGCAGGGTTACCTTCTACAACCAATTTCATGCATTGTCCCTGTCGCTACAGCCGCGTGTTTCTGGTTCGATGAGCTGGTAAAGACGGTCGATAGTGATTCTCCTCCTTATGAGGAGATTATGGACAGAATCAATGCTCTCAAATTGGCTAATTCTTTCACCCTAGACGCCACTTTGCAATTGGCTAGGTTAGCGGCTAAGAATTCTGGGTTTGCTATTGTGGCGCGCAGAGCGCTTTGGTTGAAATCTTGGTCAGCTGATGCGTCTTCCAAGAACAAGCTACTTAACATTCCTTTCAAGGGGAAAACGCTGTTTGGCCCTGACTTGAAAGAGATTATCTCTGATATCACTGGGGGTAAGGGCCATGCCCTTCCTCAGGATCGGCCTTTCAAGGCCAAAAATAAACCTAATTTTCGTCCCTTTCGTAGAAACGGACCAGCCCAAAGTGCTACGTCCTCTAAGCAAGAGGGTAATACTTCTCAAGCCAAGCCAGCTTGGAGACCAATGCAAGGCTGGAACAAGGGAAAGCAGGCCAAGAAACCTGCCACTGCTACCAAGACAGCATGAAATGTTGGCCCCCGATCCGGGACCGGATCTGGTGGGGGGCAGACTCTCTCTCTTCGCTCGGGCTTGGGCAAGAGATGTTCTGGATCCTTGGGCGCTAGAAATAGTCTCCCAAGGTTATCTTCTGGAATTCAAGGGGCTTCCCCCAAGGGGGAGGTTCCACAGGTCTCAGTTGTCTTCAGACCACATAAAAAGACAGGCATTCTTACGTTGTGTAGAAGACCTGTTAAAAATGGGAGTGATTCATCCTGTTCCATTAGGAGAACAAGGGATGGGGTTCTACTCCAATCTGTTCATAGTTCCCAAAAAAGAGGAAACGTTCAGACCAATCTTAGATCTCAAGATCTTAAACAAGTTTCTCAAGGTTCCATCGTTCAAAATGGAAACCATTCGAACAATTCTTCCTTCCATCCAGGAAGGTCAATTCATGACCACGGTGGATTTAAAGGATGCGTATCTACATATTCCTATCCACAAGGAACATCATCGGTTCCTAAGGTTCGCATTCCTGGACAAGCATTACCAGTTCGTGGCGCTTCCTTTCGGATTAGCCACTGCTCCAAGGATTTTCACAAAGGTACTAGGGTCCCTTCTAGCTGTGCTAAGACCAAGGGGCATTGCTGTAGTACCTTACTTGGACGACATTCTGATTCAAGCGTCGTCCCTTCCTCAAGCAAAGGCTCACACGGACATTGTCCTGGCCTTTCTCAGATCTCACGGATGGAAAGTGAACGTGGAAAAGAGTTCTCTATCTCCGTCAACAAGGGTTCCCTTCTTGGGGACAATAATAGACTCCTTAGAAATGAGGATTTTTCTGACAGAGGCCAGAAAAACAAAACTTCTAGACTCTTGTCGGATACTTCATTCCGTTCCTCTTCCTTCCATAGCGCAGTGCATGGAAGTGATAGGTTTGATGGTAGCGGCAATGGACATAGTTCCTTTTGCGCGCATTCATCTAAGACCATTACAACTGTGCATGCTCAGTCAGTGGAATGGGGACTATACAAACTTGTCTCCGAGGATACAAGTAAATCAGAGGACCAGAGACTCACTCCGTTGGTGGCTGTCCCTGGACAACCTGTCACAAGGGATGACCTTCCGCAGACCAGAGTGGGTCATTGTCACGACCGACGCCAGTCTGATGGGCTGGGGCGCGGTCTGGGGATCCCTGAAAGCTCAGGGTCTTTGGTCTCGGGAAGAATCTCTTCTACCGATAAATATTCTGGAACTGAGAGCGATATTCAATGCTCTCAAGGCTTGGCCTCAGCTAGCGAGGGCCAAGTTCATACGGTTTCAATCAGACAACATGACAACTGTTGCGTACATCAACCATCAGGGGGGAACAAGGAGTTCCCTGGCGATGGAAGAAGTGACCAAAATCATTCTATGGGCGGAGTCTCACTCCTGCCACCTGTCTGCTATCCACATCCCAGGAGTGGAAAATTGGGAAGCGGATTTTCTGAGTCGTCAGACATTGCATCCGGGGGAGTGGGAACTCCATCCGGAAATCTTTGCCCAAGTCACTCAACTGTGGGGCATTCCAGACATGGATCTGATGGCCTCTCGTCAGAACTTCAAAGTTCCTTGCTACGGGTCCAGATCCAGGGATCCCAAGGCGGCTCTAGTGGATGCACTAGTAGCACCTTGGACCTTCAAACTAGCTTATGTATTCCCGCCGTTTCCTCTCATCCCCAGGCTGGTAGCCAGGATCAATCAGGAAAGGGCGTCGGTGATCTTGATAGCTCCTGCGTGGCCACGCAGGACTTGGTATGCAGATCTGGTGAATATGTCATCGGCTCCACCATGGAAGCTACCTTTGAGACGAGACCTTCTTGTTCAAGGTCCGTTCGAACATCCGAATCTGGTCTCACTCCAGCTGACTGCTTGGAGATTGAACGCTTGATCTTATCGAAGCGAGGGTTCTCAGATTCTGTTATCGATACTCTTGTTCAGGCCAGAAAGCCTGTAACTAGAAAGATTTACCACAAAATTTGGAAAAAATATATCTGTTGGTGTGAATCTAAAGGATTCCCTTGGGACAAGGTTAAGATTCCTAAGATTCTATCCTTCCTTCAAGAAGGATTGGAAAAAGGATTATCTGCAAGTTCCCTGAAGGGACAGATTTCTGCCTTGTCTGTGTTACTTCACAAAAAGCTGGCAGCTGTGCCAGATGTTCAAGCCTTTGTTCAGGCTCTGGTTAGAATCAAGCCTGTTTACAAACCTTTGACTCCTCCTTGGAGTCTCAACTTAGTTCTTTCAGTTCTTCAGGGGGTTCCGTTTGAACCCTTACATTCCGTTGATATTAAGTTATTATCTTGGAAAGTTTTGTTTTTGGTTGCAATTTCTTCTGCTAGAAGAGTTTCAGAATTATCTGCTCTGCAGCGTTCTCCTCCTTATCTGGTGTTCCATGCAGATAAGGTGGTTTTACGTACTAAACCTGGTTTTCTTCCAAAAGTTGTTTCTAACAAAAACATTAACCAGGAGATTATCGTACCTTCTCTGTGTCCGAAACCAGTTTCGAAGAAGGAACGTTTGTTGCACAATTTGGATGTTGTTCGCGCTCTAAAATTCTATTTAGATGCTACAAAGGATTTTAGACAAACATCTTCCTTGTTTGTTGTTTATTCCGGTAAAAGGAGAGGTCAAAAAGCAACTTCTACCTCTCTCTCTTTTTGGATTAAAAGCATCATCAGATTGGCTTACGAGACTGCCGGACGGCAGCCTCCCGAAAGAATCACAGCTCATTCCACTAGGGCTGTGGCTTCCACATGGGCCTTCAAGAACGAGGCTTCTGTTGATCAGATATGTAGGGCAGCGACTTGGTCTTCACTGCACACTTTTACCAAATTTTACAAGTTTGATACTTTTGCTTCTTCTGAGGCTATTTTTGGGAGAAAGGTTTTGCAAGCCGTGGTGCCTTCCATCTAGGTGACCTGATTTGCTCCCTCCCATCATCCGTGTCCTAAAGCTTTGGTATTGGTTCCCACAAGTAAGGATGACGCCGTGGACCGGACACACCTATGTTGGAGAAAACAGAATTTATGTTTACCTGATAAATTACTTTCTCCAACGGTGTGTCCGGTCCACGGCCCGCCCTGGTTTTTTAATCAGGTCTGATAATTTATTTTCTTTAACTACAGTCACCACGGTTTCATATGGTTTCTCCTATGCAAATATTCCTCCTTAACGTCGGTCGAATGACTGGGGTAGGCGGAGCCTAGGAGGGATCATGTGACCAGCTTTGCTGGGCTCTTTGCCATTTCCTGTTGGGGAAGAGAATATCCCACAAGTAAGGATGACGCCGTGGACCGGACACACCGTTGGAGAAAGTAATTTATCAGGTAAACATAAATTCTGTTTTTTATTTACTTTAAAAAAATGACTCTGCATGTAGGTAATTTGCAATTCAGTTCTGATACGAACTGCACATATATTAAAAAAAAGAGTTTAATGGGGGCGGAGTTAACCGCTGAACTGAGCAGCAGCGCGAGTTGGGAGCTCCGTTAATGTCATCAGTTAAAGACATTTAATTAGTTAAAAGCTTGTCTAAAACAGTACCCAACTTATATCTAGGATTGCTGAATCCAGTCCTGTATCAGTCTAAGAACTTTGGCTGCAAAATTACACGGAGACCTGATCACCGATCCGGCGCAGTGAAACCGGTTGCTGTGGCGCTGGGAACCTACGGCAAAACATCCTCTACAGTCTCCCTAGCTTCGGAGGGTCGGGGCTCCGCTCCGAGGCACCGGGGGAACTTACTACAGCCAGGGGGAAGCGGAGCGACGGATCCCAGACTGAGACTTCTTGCAGGTAAAAGCCACCGCATTAGTGGAGACAGAGACAGCACCTTAAGCTACGGGGATAAAATCAGACCCCCTTGCATAGAGATCGAGAATCTCACTGAGTCACTGACCCTAACTAAGGCTGATACACTACTTACCGCGGTAAAGACTTTTTGCAGAGACGCCACAAAGTGGAGTGGCGTGAACGGCCGCCATCTTAGGCCCTTCCGGCTGGAGTGACAGTGAACGCTCCCTCTGGCCCTCAGGCTCCGATAATAGACTTCCATTCACTATACCCCAACAGGGCTACTACTGCATCACCCAATAAAGCCTGGCAAGGGGTTTACACTGGGAGTCCCTGCAGCATAACTACACCTAGTGCTATACAGGCTGATTCTGAGGAATCTCACGTCGGGAATAGGGTTTATTGTTCCCGGCCTAGCGGGAGGGACTCTTCCCCCTCGTCATTCATCACCCAGCTTGGGACTTCACTATCCACAGCCTTATTGACGGGGGGGACCCCCCATCCACCTTGTGCCTTTCTGGGTAGTGGCCCACTCCACCTTCCATAGGCCCCCAAGTGCCTTGCATTACCTACGTTTTTGCCTCATTTGTTAAATCAAACTACAGGGGAGGGACCCACACGCCTAAGTAGGGACTGCAACAAATGTAAAATTGAGTGAAAGAATTCACTTGCCATCCACCCCTACCTAATACTCAGTGAGTGCCTGTGACCACCACCCTGGGCCTATGCACCCTCTCTATCTAACTGCCCATCTCACTGGCCCATATTCCCACACCTGGCCTACAGTGACTAGAAGAGGATACCCTGGGTACTGGGGTGGCTCAGCCCCAGTTTTATCCCCACCCTGAAAGTTACATTTTACACAGCTGCCCTTAGTATCTTAGCACCTGAGGGACCCACAGAAAGTCTCAGGAATCTGCACTCACTGGTACTAATCTCCTGTCCCAGCCCAGCTCTGTTCCCTGGCCAAGGAACCTTATTGCACACATTTTCATACCACTGTGCTGCAACAGATCTAGAGAAACTTTTTGGCTCAGAACACTACTGGTATTTATTTACTAGAATCTTCAACACTGCATCATTATCAAAGGCACAACACTCAACACTTGTCCAAACATCAAAGACTGCCCAGTTGCAACCTAGATTGCCTTAGAGGTTACATATACCACTTAACCTGATCTCTCTCTTCCCCCTTTCCCCCCCGGCCCTTCTTGCCTGCGGGTCATACCCCTAGTGCCTTATCCTATATCATCCTGCAGGGGCAACCCCCCAGGAGAGAGAGCAGCCACCTAGAAGTATATATTGGGCAAGCTAACAGACTTTCCTATGCTACAGTAGAGACTTGGACCCCAAGAAACGCCTATAGTCTCCTCCTTTTTACCAAGGGGCCTTAAGACGCTTTAACATGTAAGCCCACTTACCAACGGCCCATACCCCCGCCAGCCCATGAGCACTTAACTAACATACCAAAGTAAGCGGATTCCCATTGAAAGAAGACAAAATAACAAAGGGGAGAAAAGTAAGACAGCTTAAGTCTATGCTAAGGGGCTCTGATCCAGGATGTCTCAGCTCCATAAAAGAAAACAAAAATCACACAATACTCCAAAGAGAACGGTCGCTGACCATTTCCAGCATCCAAACAGGATGGCACATACTAGATCTGAGGATGAGGGATCTGACACTGGGAGCCTCTCGGATACCCACCCTGGCAAAACATTAACAAAAAGGGCTTCCCGACTACCATCAATAGAAGGGGCCCCAAACAACTTAATGGACTCTATCACAACATTGCTAGCATCCCATCATGACTCCCTATCGAGGAAATTCGACAAGTCCCATGCTGACCTTAAAAAAGACATAGGCAGCATTGGGGAACGCACAGATGCACTTGAGCGCAGGCAGGAAGATCTGGCAGTGGATCATACGAACCTCCTCAGCTATTCTCAATGTTTGGCTGGCCAGATAACAGACCTAGAACTAAAATTGGCGGACCTGGAGGACAGGTCACGCCGTAATAACATACGAATTAAAGGGATCCCAGAGACTGTCTCACCCCAGGATCTAGATACATACCTGCAGGAACTATTTAAAGCGACACTGGGTCCCGACCTGGGCAATGAAACCCTTATTGACAGAGCGCACAGAGCGGTCAGACCTAGATCTGCAGACGAGGGGAAACCTCGTGATGTTATAGCCAAGCTTCACTATTACACATTTCGAGAAAAGATCATCAGAGCTCTTGTTAGAGAAAAGTCACTGCCAGACAAATATGCCGACTTGCAGATCTTCCCTGATCTCTCTCCACACACGCTTCAGCTCCGAAGGCATTATCAACCATACACCAAGATCCTCAGGGACAAAGGCCTTAAATACAGATGGGGCTACCCAGTGCGCTTGTTCATCACCAAAGATAGCCAACAATTCCTCGCTACAACGCCACAACAAGCCAGAGAACTCTTACAGAAATGGGAACTATTCCCGTCGGACCCGGAAGATCGAGAACCGGGCCCTACCAAGAGCAGTGGACTTAGGGCCTCTGCACCAACCTGGAGACCACTTCCACAACGACCAACATCTACTTCCAAAAGACCATTGGACTCCAGAGACTTACCCCTAGCTGAAGACACATAGGGAATCCGCTTACAGCCCTATGAACACAACTTGACATTTATGCAGAGGCGTTGGGTTTCTCCCACGTACATCCTCCAAGGGGGACTCAAGACCACAGATGAAGATGGGTGAGACTTTCAGATCCCTTGCCAACTTGAACTGCCTGATTTTGTATCTTCGTAAACTAGCAGTTTAATTGATAACTTTAATGTATACAGCAGTTTAGATACAGGTTGTCATTGTTTTTCTTGTTACCACCCTAACCATAGAATGTTAAATACACACACCAGTAGTGCCTAGTGTAGTCAGACTGGACTATTCTTCAACCTATCATGGACTGAATAGAAATTCTACTACAACATTACCGGACTGTGGGGTACCATGAGAAGGACCTGGGTAGCTGACTCTGTACTATACCTCCTGACCTTTTTCATGACTCCGCAACCAGTGAGCCCACGTTACCCTTGCCCCTACATGACAGTGTAGCAACATTTGACTGTCAAGGGTACTAGATTCACTATGGCTTCTCCAGGACAGCAAGGCCTGAGTAAATGACCCAGTCAATGCCGTATTATTGGCTCACCCTTCCTCCTTGACAGATCTAGTTCTAGCTGTAGACGGAAGGTCTCATACTATACTTGACACTACATTGGATATCCAGGGCGACCAAAACATACCGACTTTTTAACCCGGCCATGACTTACAGTCAGATGCTTATACAGTCCTGACTACCCGGCACTTAACACCTTCTGTCAAAGAACTGCTTGGTCTGATAGTGGAGAGCATTCCGCCTCTGGTTTGATTATAATTATATGTTCATGTTTATTAATGTTTGCTATGTTACATATTTATTCGCGTATGTTATGTAATATTCATGTTTGTATTGTGAAAGCAAAGCTGCTTTCTGGGTTTGGCGGGGATTATGGCCGATCTTTGCTAATCTCCGCCCCACAAAAATAGTTGTGTCCCCCTGAAAGACATCAGGGGAGACACTCATTGCAAAAGTGATTTTCTTGACACTTTTCTTCCTCATCACTCTCTCCTTAGAGTAATATTTAGGACGTTTGATCTTTCAATCATAACAGGCACCCCAGCTTGGTAGATTCCCGTGTCTGGCTCCTCGATAGTAAACTTTGTAACCGTCACATTTCATACGGACCTTATCCTCTACTTTGCCCACAGCTGATAGAAATAATGGCCCCAATTCGAATAGCTACCCTTAACGCACAAGGACTAAACTCCCCAACAAAGAGGATACTTTTGCTTAATTATATCCGTACCCATAGGGTCCATATCTTGTTTCTCCAGGAGACACACTGGTCAGGGGACTCTAACACCATTAGGAACTCACGATATTTCCCCATTTGCGAAATGGCTTCAAATACTGCAGGGAAGACCCGAGGGGTGGCAATCCTAATCAGTAGAGACAACCTACACACTAGAACATGTAGAGAAATATACTGAGGGTAGATTCCTTATACTAATTTGCACACTTAATGGCATACAATATACCCTCGCCTCAGTATATGCACCAAACGCAAAACAGATCCCCTTTGTAAGGCAGTTCCTCGCCAGGGTTGACCAACTCAAGAGAGGCCACCTAGTCATAGGAGGGGACTTTAATATGGTGTGGGACCCACGTAAGGATAAGAGATCCCTCCTCACCACTCACTCAGATAGAAATGTCTCGTCACTCTCCAATGCCTTCCGAAAACTTATGTTCCGGCATAACCTATACGATGCATGGAGATGCTTAGCCCCTACAAATACAGATTTCACACATTATTCCAAAGCCCACAACTCGTTCTCAAGGATCGACTATGTCATATGTGACTCTTGGTCCTTAGACAAGATGACAAACCCAACTGTTCAACCATGCACATAGTCGGATCACAACATGGTCTACCTAGACTTTTCCGAGCTACAGACCTCCACCAGCAGACCTCCCTGGAGACTTTCTGACCACCTATTGACTGAGAGAGAGATTCCATCACTTCTCAGGGAGATAACTGACTTTCTAACTCATAATGACACAGGCACCACTGACCTAGACATGGTTTGGGCAGCCCTTAAGGCGTTTCTGAGAGGGTACTTTATCAAGACGTTAGCCCATCACCGTAAATCAGGTAACCAATCTTTAGCCAAGCTCTATGGAGACCTCTATGCCCTAGAGACCACCAACAAATCATGCCCCGAACCCCTATTATCCCAACAGATAGGCCGCATTAGAGAAGAAATTGCCAGACGGGAAACTCTACGAGTGCAAGACAACTTACACAGACTTAAACAGTTATATTATTACAAGGGCAATAGAGCAGACAGGCTGCTAGCCAATAAGCTCAGAAAACGCACACAGCAGAGTAGGATAGCCTCTATCACCACCCAACAGGGTCCAGTCCACTCCCCTAAAGCAATAGGAGTGGCCTTCGCAGATTATTACTCCTCTCTCTCTATAATATCGCGTCGACGGAACAGATAAATGAAGCCACCCCGGATGACATCCGTCGGTTCTTGGGAGAACTGAATTTACCTACATTGGCAGATGATGCCAGAACTGCATTAACGCAGCAATTTACACTGGAAGAGGTCAGCATGGCTATAGCCGACTTGGCCTCCCACAAAGCCCCGGGACCAGATGGATTCACTGTCACCTTCTATCAGAACCTTAGTTCCATACTTTCTCCAATTCTACTCCGTCTCTTTAATAGAGTGGCCCAACGTGGTGAGTTCCTCCCGGAATTTCTGGAGGCCAACATCACCACAATCCATAAGGAGGGCAAAGATCCATCCCTATGCTCTAGCTACAGACCCATCTCGCTCATTAATGTTGACGCCAAGATCTATGCCAAGATTCTCGCCAACAGACTGAATGTACACCTCCAGTCACTCATACACTTAGACCAGGTGGGTTTTGTCCTTAATAGACAAGGTTCTGACAATACTCGCCGTCTCTTGAACATATATGCAGAGGTGGCAGATTTGGGCCTACCCATGCTCACTCTGTCACTCGACGCTGAAAAGGCGTTTGACAGAGTGAGGTGGGATTACTTAACCCAGACCATGGAGGCGTTTGGTATACCGGATGCATACTTCAGAGCCGCTATGGCACTTTATTCATGCCCCACTGCTGTGGTGATGGGTTTGGGTTTCTGTTCCCCCACAATACGGATAACGAACGGGACGAGACAGGGATGTCCCCTGTCCCCCTTGCTGTCCGTACTAGCAATCGAACCCCTAGGCGCAGCTATTAGGAAGTGCCCTGAAATACAGGGACTCCAGCTCCATGACACCATCCAGAAGCTGGCTCTGTTCGCGGACAATCTCACGGTCTTCCTCACGGATCCTTTGGATTCCCTCCCTCCATTGTTCCGCTTGTTGCAGAGATTTGGCGAACTTTCCTATTACAAAATAAACGTTAATAAAACTGAGGTGTACTCTCTTAACCTCCCCTTAGAAGAGGAGCACAGCATTCGACTTCTATATCCTTTTAATTGGTCCACTAAGGGGATTAGGCACCTAGGAGTGTTTCTCTCTCACTCTAAGCAGATCACCATTAGAGAAAATTATGAGAAACTGCTGAAGGAGATTACATTCAAATTGAATACTAATAGATATAGCGAGATCTCGTGGTTCGGTAGAGTGGCGGCCCTCAAAATGATGGTCCTACCTAGACTCACATACGCGTTTCGATGTATTCCCATCCCAATTCCGATCTCTCTGACTCGGAAGTTCCAGACTCTTTTTAATGCCTATACTTGGCGAGATAAAAGGCCTCGAGTCGCAGCCCATATACTACAAACGCCTGTAGATAAGGGTGGAGCAGGCCTCCCTAATGTGAGGAAATACCACGAGGCAGCAATGATCACCCACGCCTCAGCGTGGGGCAACGGCCTGCCTGCGACCAGATGGAGAGAGATAGAGCAGGCTTCCTTACCG